>NC_069499.1:1503886015-1503936015 GCF_027579735.1 Bombina bombina | reverse complement strand
GAGCATTTGCTTGAGGGTTCCATTGAACCTCTCACACAGCCCGTTCGTCTGGGGGTGGTATGGGGAGCTCAGGAGGGACTTAATTTTGCAAACCTGCCAGAGTTGTTGGGTCAATTCAGCCGTAAATTGGGTGCCTCGGTCGGATAGGATTTCTTTTGGAAATCCTACCCGGGAGAACACCTGTACTAGTGCATTCGCTACCGTATCCGCTTGTATGTTGGATAGGGCGACAGCCTCTGGGTACCTGGTAGCGTAGTCCACTACGGTAAGAATGTATCGCTTACCGGAGGGACTAGGGGTAGCCAGTGGTCCCACTAGGTCAATAGCAACCCGGCTGAAGGGTTCCTCTACAATGGGCATATTTACTAGCTGGGCTTTAGGGTGATCGCCTCGCCTTCCTACTCGTTGACACACATCGCAGGTGTTACAGTAAGTTCTAACGTCAGCGTGCACCCCTGGCCAAAAGAACGTGTGAGTAATGCGGTGTAGGGTACGGGTAACGGCTAGGTGGCCTGCTAAGGGGATGTCGTGGCCTATTTTGAGGATTTCTTGACGGTATTTGTGGGGCACTACCAGCTGTCGCCTACGCTGTCCCCTTTTCTCTGTCCAGCGGTATAGTTTCCCTTTTTCCCATAAGAATGTTTCGTTATCTGCCCCGCCCCCTCCGGTCTCTGCTCGTTCCCGGTACTTTTGTAAGGTCGGGTCAGTCTTAGACTCTGCCTCGAAAGCATCTGGGGTGTCCCAGGGTATGGGGCCTAACCTGTCAGGCAAGGTCGGGGTAGGTCTTACCTGTGTCTCCCGCACTGGTGAGAGCTCTCGCTCCGTCCGGGCTTGGGCCCGTGTAGTCACTGGGTCCGCCTCGTTGTTGCATACTGGAGCATAGGCAGAAGTCATGGGGCCCAAATCGTTGCCCAGTAGTACTTCGGCAGGTAAATTATCCATTAGGCCCACGTTCACAGCCCCCTTTCCCGCTCCCCAATCAAGATGCACTTTAGCTGTTGGAATTTTGTACACATCCCCCCCCGCCACTCTAACGGCTACAGTCTGTCCGGATCGCTTGTGCTCTGGCACCAAATGACTCTGTACCAGCGTGATAGTAGCCCCTGTGTCTCGCAATCCCTCGGTAGATCGCCCCTCGAGCCATACCCTCTGCCGATGGTGCTGGCGGTTATCTGAGGCAGCATATACAGGGTCTGCCTCGTGAAGCGGCCCCACATATCCCTCCATAGGGGCCTCTTGGTTAACACAGAGGGCCCGGGCCGGACGATAGGACCCAGAGGGGTAATTGTAATTCCTGGGTGTCTGGTGCGTATTAAGGGGGCAGCTAGCCATGAAATGCCCTGGTTGCTTGCATCGGTGGCAAGTCGGTCTGGGACACTTAGAGCTGTTATTGGGTGGTCCTGAGTGTCGGACGGGCCTTGTGGGCACCGGGGCTTGGAATTCAGTACGAGGGGGTGCACGGTAAACCTCTCTGGGTTCGACCCGTGCTGGAGCTCGGTAGTTCATGGGTTCGTGAAGACGGGAGTCATAATGTTCATCGGCCAATTTGGCTGCTTCTTCTAAGGTAGAAGGCCGCCTGTCTCGCAGCCATTCCTTCCCTTGCTGTTCCATGCCATTATAAAAATGTTCTAAGAGAAACAATTGTAAAATTTCCTCCCCAGTCACCGCTTTACTTCCGCTCAGCCAGTGATTTGCCGCTCTCCGCATTCGGTGCGCCCATTCCATATGGGTATCGTTAGGCTTCTTTTCCGTGCCCCGAAACTGTCGGCGATACGTGTCCGGAGTTACAGCGTACCGTCGCAACAGTGTCTCCTTAACTAGCTCATACTGTGTCACTTCCTCAGCACCCAGAGTACGAAAGGCTTCCAGGGCTCGCCCGGATAGTTTCCCAGACAATATCGTGGGCCACTCTCTGTTGGGAATCTGGTGCAGGGCACATTGCCTTTCGAAGTCCGCCAAATATTCATCAATCCCTGTCTCGCTCTCTAGGAAGGGTCGAAATGCCGCATAGGGTATCTTGGGCCTCCCAGCATTTTCGACAGGGATGATTACCTGCGGGGCTTCAGCATTGCGGTGTGCATTCGCTAGGTTGAGTTCGTGGGCTCGAGTCTCTCGTATATCCTCGTCTGCCTCTGCCATCAACTGCTGTACCAATTCCATGGAGGGGTTCGGCCCGTATAATGAGAGCCTTTCCCGAACAATCCTGGTTTTTTCGTCACTAATCGTGGTCGGTGTTTCCGCCATTGTGAAGCTCTGATCCAGTTCGGTCAATTCTGCGATCAGCTCTCTCCTCGGCCGGTTGCTGGCGTACCCCCCTCTGCTTTCAAGTAAATCCTTTTGGGTTGTACGCTTCAATTTTTCGTAAGCGCTCTCCATCCGTTCTGTACCTCTCCTAGGAAATCCAGGAAAATCCCGCCGCTGCCGCCAAATGTTACGGTTACCCTTAGTCTCGCTGAGAGATGGACCGCTTAGTAGCCTGGATCCCTATTGCTAAAGAGGGGAGAAGCTGCTTTCCATAGTATTCTATATGAGTCTCGCAAATATAGAATAATCTCCCTTAGCTGCAGTACCGCTAGGATACCCTTCTGCCCACAAAAACGAGTCAACGCTGTGATTGAGGGTCAAACAAGAACTCAGGACTGGGATGCCCAGCCTGCTTTTTATTAAGGTTACATGCACACAGGGCACTCCCAGGGGGAGAGGGGGGGAAGCACAAAATCCCCCATCACACATTTAGATAGAGAGCACTGTCCTTTGACAGGCCACAATAGGATTACAGTACTTAAGATAACAAGTTTACAAGTTCATCTTATCAATTAGCAGTCTGGCTCCAGAGGTGATTAGACAATAGTTTCTAAAAGCTGAAAAAAAAGAGTTAACTCTTTATGAAATGATACTTGTTACGGTTTTCTTGGAGCCCTTCTTAGGCGCTGGCTTGCTGGTTCAGGCATTGCTGCTGGGAAATAAGCTCTTCACAACAAAATAACTAATGCTTCTGTAACAAGGGGAGATGGAGAGAGAGAGGGAGAGGGGAGAGAGAGAAAGAGAGAGGGGAGATAGAGAGAGAGGGGAGATAGAGAGGGAGAGAGAGGAAGAGAGAGAGCGCAAAAGAGGGGGGGAGAGAGAGTGCAAAAGAGAGGGGGGAAAGAGTGTGCAAAAGAGAGGGGGGAGAGAGAGAGCTCAAAGAGAGGGGGAGAGAGAGCGCAAAAGAGAGGGGGGAGAGAGAGAAAGCAAAAGAGAGAGGGAGGGAGAGAACGCAAGGGGTGGGACCACTGTACTGCAAAAAATGGCCTGTGTGAACGGGCTTTAGGACTAGTAATCTATATTGCACAAAACATTGGTCAAGAGGAAATCTAAAACGTTATCGGCTAGATTTAGAGTTTTGCAGCCAAAGGGGTGCGTTAGCTATGCGTGTTTTTTCCCCCCGCACCTTTTAAATAACGCTGGTATTTAGAGTTCTCTGAAGGGCTGCGTTAGGCTCCAAAAAGGGAGCGTAGAGCATAATTTACCGCCACTTCAACTCTCAATACCAGCGTTGCTTACGGTAGCGGCCAGCTTGAAAAACGTGCTTGTGCACGATTTCCACATAAGAAACAATGGGGCAGTTTGAGCTGCAAAAAAACCTACGCCTAGATTTAGAGTTTGGCGGTAGCCGTCAAAACCAGCGTTAGAGGCTCCTAACGCTGGTTTTTACTGCCCGCTGGTATTTAGATTCGTGTAGGTAAGGGTCTAACGCTCACTTTGCAGCCGCGACTTTTCCATACCGCAGATCCCCCTACGCCATTTGCGTATCCTATCTTTTCAATGGGATCTTTCTAACGCCGGTATTTAGAGTCGTGGCTGAAGTGAGCGTTAGAAATCTAACGACAAAACTCCAGCCGCCGAAAAAAGTCAGGAGTTAAGAGCTTTCTGGGCTAATGCCGGTTCATAAAGCTCTTAACTACTGTGCTCTAAAGTACACTAACACCCATAAACTACCTATGTACCCCTAAACCGAGGCCCCCCCACATCGCCGCCACTCTATTAAATTTTTTTAACCCCTAATCTGCCGACCGCACACCGCCGCCACCTACGTTATCCCTATGTACCCCTAATCTGCTGCCCCTAATACAGCCGACACCTACATAATATTTATTAACCCCTAATCTGCCGCCCCCAACGTCGCCTCCACCTACCTACACTTATTAACCCCTAATCTGCCGACCGGACCTCACCGCTACTATAATAAATGTATTAACCCCTAATCCGCCTCACTCCCGCCTCAATAACCCTATAATAAATAGTATTAACCCCTAATCTTCCCTCCCTAACATCGCCGCCACCTAACTTCAAGCATTAACCCCTAATCTGCCGACCGGACCTCACCGCTACTCTAATAAATGTTTTAACCCCTAAAGCTAATTATAACCCTAACCCTAACACCCCCCTAAGTTAAATATAATTTTTATCTAACAAAATAAATTAACTCTTATTAAATAAATTATTCCTATTTAAAGCTAAATACTTACCTGTAAAATAAACCCTAATATATCTACAATATAAATTATAATTATATTGTAGCTATTTTAGGATTAATATTTATTTTACAGGCAACTTTGTATTTATTTTAACCAGGTACAATAGCTATTAAATAGTTAATAACTATTTAATAGCTACCTAGTTAAAATAATTACAAAATTACCTGTAAAATAAATCCTAACCTAAGTTACAATTAAACCTAACACTACACTATCAATAAATTAATTAAATAAAATACCTACAATTATCTACAATTAAACCTAACACTACGCTATCAATAAATTAATTAAATACAATACCTACAAATAAATACAATTAAATAAACTAACTAAAGTACAAAAATAAAAAAGAACTAAGTTACAAAAAATAAAAAAATATTTACAAACATTAGAAAAATATTACAACAATTTTAAACTAATTACACCTACTCTAAGCCCCCTAATAAAATAACAAAGACCCCCAAAATAAAAAAATGCCCTACCCTATTCTAAAATTAAAATAGAAAAGCTCTTTTACCTTACCAGCCCTGAAAAGGGCCCTTTGCGGGGCATGCCCCAAAGAATTCAGCTCTTTTGCCTGTAAAAAAAAACCATACAATACCCCCCAACATTACAACCCACCACCCACATACCCCTAATCTAACCCAAACCCCCCTTAAATAAACCTAACACTAAGCCCCTGAAGATCTCCCTACCTTGTCTTCACCACGCCGGGTTCCCGACGAATGACGGCTCCTTTAAGGGACGTCATCCAAGATGGCGTCCCTCGAATTCCAATTGGCTGATAGGATTCTATCAGCCAATCGGAATTAAGGTAGGAAAATTCTGATTGGCTGATGGAATCAGCCAATCAGATTAAAGTTCAATCCGATTGGCTGATCCGATCAGCCAATCAGATTGAGCTTGCATTCTATTGGCTGATCGGAACAGCCAATCGGATTGAACTTGAATCTGATTGGCTGATTCCATCAGCCAATCAGAATTTTCCTACCTTAATTCCGATTGGCTGATAGAATCCTATCAGCCAATCGGAATTTGAGGGACGCCATCTTGGATGACGTCCCTTAAAGGAACCGTCATTCATCGGGAAGTCGTCGGTGAAGATGGATGTTCCACGTCGGCGGGATGACCATGGATCCGGAAGAAAGAAGATTGAAGATGCCGCTTGATAGAAGACTTCAGCCCGATCATGGACCTCTTCAGCTCCCGCTTGGATGAAGACTTCAGTCGGATCATGGACATCTTCAGCCCCCCGCTTGGGCTTGGATCAAGTCATCGGAGGCTCTTCTGGATCGATCGGTGAACCCGGCGTGGTGAAGACAAGGTAGGGAGATCTTCAGGAGCTTAGTGTTAGGTTTATTTTAAGGGGGGTTTGGGTTAGATTAGGGGTATGTGGGTGGTGGGTTGTAATGTGGGGGGGTATTGTATGGGTTTTTTTTACAGGCAAAAGAGCTGAATTCTTTGGGGCATGCCCCGCAAAGGGCCCTTTTCACGGCTGGTAAGGTAAAAGAGCTTTTCTATTTTAATTTTAGAATAGGGTAGGGCATTTTTTTTATTTTGGGGGTCTTTGTTATTTTATTAGTGGGCTTAGAGTAGGTGTAATTAGTTTAAAATTGTTGTAATATTTTTCTAATGTTTGTAAATATTTTTTTATTTTTTTTAACTTAGTTCTTTTTTATTTTTTGTACTTTAGTTAGTTTATTTAATTGTATTTATTTGTAGGTATTGTATTTAATTAATTTATTGATAGTGTAGTCTTAGGTTTAATTGTAGGTAATTGTAGGTATTTTATTTAATTAATTTATTGATAGTGTAGTGTAAGGTTTAATTGTAACTTAGGTTAGGATTTATTTTACAGGTAATTTTGTAATTATTTTAACTAGGTAGCTATTAAATAGTTATTAACTATTTAATAGCTATTGTACCTGGTTAAAATAAATACAAAGTTGCCTGTAAAATAAATTTTAATCCTAAAATAGCTACAATATAATTATAATTTATATTGTAGCTATATTAGAGTTTATTTTACAGGTAAGTATTTAGCTTTAAATAGGAATAATTTATTTAATAAGAGTTAATTTATTTTGTTAGATTTAAATTATATTTAACTTAGGGGGGGTGTTATGGTTCGGGTTAGAGTTAGCTTTAGGGGTTAATACATTTATTATAGTAGCAGTGAGCTCCGGTCGGCAGATTAGGGGTTAATTATTGTAGGTAGGTGGAGGCGACGTTGGGGGCTGGCATATTATGGGTTAATAAATATAATATAGGGGTCGGCGGTGTTAGGGGCAGCAGATTAGGGGTACATAGGTATAATGTAGGTTGCGGCGGTGTACGGAGCGGCAGATTAGGGGTTAAAAAAAATATGCAGGTGTCAGCGATAGCGGGGGGCGGCAGATTAGGGGTTAATAAGTGTAAGGTTAGGGGTGTTTAGACTCGGGGTACATGTTAGAGTGTTAGGTGCAGACTTAGGAACTGTTTCCCCATAGGAAACAATGGGGCTATGTTAGGAGCTTAACGCTGCTTTTTTGCAGGTGTTAGGTTTTTTTTCAGCTCAAATGGCCCCATTGTTTCCTATGGGGATATCGTGCACGAGCATGTTTTTGAAGCTGGCCGCATCCGTAAGCACGGCTGGTATCGAGAGTTGCAGTGGCGGTAAATATGCTTCTACGCTCCCTTTTTGGAGTCTAACGCACTGAAAACGCAGCCATTCTGTGAACTCTAAATACCAGCGGTATTTAAAAGGTGCGGGGAAAAAAAAGCATGCGTTAGCTACGCGGGTCGTTACCGACAAAACTCTAAATCTAGCCGCTAATACCTACAAAAAAGCAGCGTTAAGCTCCTAACGCAGCCCCATTGTTTCCTATGGGGAAACAGTTTCTAAGTCTGCACCTAACACCCTAACATGAACCCAGAGTCTAAACACCCCTAACCTTACACTTATTAACCCCTAATCTGCCGCCCCCGCTATCGCTGACCCCTGCATTATATAATTAACCCCTAATCTGCCGCTCCGGACACCGCCGCCACCTATGTTATCCCTATGAACCCCTAATCTGCTGCCCCCAACGTCGCCGACCCCTATATTATATTTATTAACCCCTTACCTGCCCCCCCCAACGTCGCTGCTACCTTACCTACACTTATTGACATCTAATCTGCCGACCGGACCCCGCCGCCACTATAATAAATGTATTAACCCTTAAACCGCCACACTCCTGCCTCGCAAACCCTATAATAAATTGTATTAACCCCTAATCTGCACTCCCTAACATTGTCGACACCTAACTTCAAGTATTAACCCCTAATCTGCCGACCGGACCTCGCCGCTACTCTAATAAATGTATTAACCCCTAAAGCTGTCTAACCCTAACCCTAACACCCCCCTAAGTTAAATATAATTTTAATCTAACTAAATAAATTATTTCTTATTAAATAAATTAATCCTATTTAACGCTAAATACTTACCTGTAAAATAAACCCTAATATAGCTACAATATAATGAATAATTATATTGTAGCTATTTTAGCATTTATATTTATTTTACAGGCAACTTTGTATTTATTTTAACTAGGTACAATAGCTACCTAGTTAAAATAATTACAAAATTACCTGTAAAATAAATCCTAACCTAAGTTACAATTAAACCTAACACTACACTATCAATAAATAAATTAAATAAATTAACTACAATTACATACAATTAAATAAACTAAACTAAATTACAAAAAAAACAAACACTAAATTACAAAAAATAAAAAAAGATTACAAGAATTTTAGACTAATTACACCTACTCTAAGCCCCCTAAAAAAATAACAAAGCCCCCCAAAATAAAAAAATGCCCTACCCTATTCTAAAATAAAAAGTTAACAGCTCTATTACCTTACCAGCCCTTAAAAGGGCTTTTTGCGGGGCATGCCCCAAAGAAATCAGCTCTTTTGCCTGTAAAAAAACCACACAATACCACCCCCCAACATTACAACCCACCACCCACATACCCCTACTCTAACCCACCCAAACCCCCCTTAAAAACCTAACACTAAGCCCCCAGCCGGGTATCACCGATCCGTCCAGAAGAGGGTCCGAAGTCTTCATCCTATCCGGCCAGAAGAGGTCCTCCAGAGGGTCCGAAGTCTTCATCCTATCCGGCCAGAGGAGGTGCTCCAGAGGGTCGGAAGTCTTCATCCAGGCGGCATCTTCTAACTTCTTCCATACGGAGCGGAGCTGGTCCATTTTGAAGCAGCTGACGCGGAGCCATCCTTCCTCACCGACGGACTAACGACGAATGAAGGTTCCTTTAAATGATGTCATCCAAGATGGCGTCCCTCGAATTCCGATTGGCTGATAGGATTCTATCAGCCAATCGGAATTAAGGTAGGAAAAATGTGATTGGCTGATTGAATCAGCCAATCGGATTGAACTTGAATCTGATTGGCTGATTCAATCAGCCAATCACATTTTTCCTACCTTAATTCCAATTGGCTGATAGAATCCTATCAGCCAATTGGAATTCGAGGGACGCCATCTTGGATGACGTCATTTAAAGGAACCTTCATTCGTCGTTAGTCCATTGGTGAGGAAGGATGGCTCTGCGTCGGCTGCTTAAAGATGGACCCGCTCCGCTCCGGATGGAAGAAGTTAGAAGATGCTGCCTGGATGAAGACTTCCGACCCTCTGGAGGACCTCTTCTGGCCGGATAGGATGAAGACTTCGGAACCTCTTCTGGACGGATCGGTGATACCCGGCTGGGTGAATACAAGGTAGGGAGATCTACAGGGACTTAGTGTTAGGTTTTTAAAGGGGGGTTTGGGTGGGTTAGAGTAGGGGTATGTGGATGGTGGGTTGTAATGTTGGGGGGTTGTATTGTGTTTTTTTTTACAGGCAAAAGATCTGATTTCTTTGGGGCATGCCCCGCAAAAAGCCCTTTTAAGGGCTGGTAAGGTAATAGAGCTGTTAACTTTTTATTTTAGAATAGGGTAGGGCATTTTTTTATTTTGGGGGGCTTTGTTATTTTTTTAGGGGGCTTAGAGTAGGTGTAATTAGTTTAAAATTCTTGTAATCTTTTTTTATTTTTTGTAATTTAGTGTTTGTTTTTTTTGTAATTTAGTTTCGTTTATTTAATTGTATGTAATTGTAGTTAATTTATTTAATTTATTTATTGATAGTGTAGTGTTAGGTTTAATTGTAACTTAGGTTAGGATTTATTTTACAGGTAATTTTGTAATTATTTTAACTAGGTAGCTATTAAATAGTAAATAACTATTTAATAGCTATTGTACCTAGTTAAAATAAATACAAAGTTGCCTGTAAAATAAATATAAATCCTAAAATAGCTACAATATAATTATTCGTTATATTGTAGCTATATTAGGGTTTATTTTACAGGTAAGTATTTAGTTTTAAATAGGTATTATTTAGTTAATAAGAGTTAATAAAAATTATAAAAATTATATTTAACTTAGGGGGGTTTTAGTGTTAGACTTAGCTTTAGGGGTTAATACATTTATTAGAGTAGCGGCGAGGTCCGGTCGGCAGATTAGGGGTTAATAAGTGTAGGTAAGGTAGCGGCGACGTTGGGGGGGCAGATTAGGGGTTAATAAATTTTATGTAGGTGTCGGCGATGTTAGGGGCAGCAGATTAGGGGTACATAGGGATAATGTATGTGGCGGCGGTGTGCTGTCAGCAGATTAGGGGTTAAAAATTTTTATTAGAGTGGCGGCAATGTGGGGGGGCCTCGGTTTAGGGGTACATAGGTAGTTTATGGGTGTTAGTGTACTTTAGAGCACTGTAGTTAAGAGCTTTATAAACCGGCGTTAGCCCATAAAGCTCTTAACTACAGCCTTTCCATGGGCGGTAGGAGTTTTGTCGTTAGAGTTCTAACGCTCACTTTAGCCAAGACTCTAAATACCAGCGTTAGGAAGATCCCATTGAAAAGATAGGATACGCAATTGGCATAAGGGGATCTGCGGTATGGAAAACTCGTGGCTGGAAAGTTAGACCCTTTCCTGGCTGACTCTAAATACCAGCGGGCGGTAAAAAGCAGCGTTAGGACCCCTTAATGCTGCTTTTGACGGCTAATGCAGAACTCTAAATCTAGGCGTATGTTTTTAAGATATTGGTCCCACTTGTATTGCTCTTTTTTCTTTTTTTGTAAAGGTTTAGCTATCTGCTCAGGTTTAGCATGTTAGTCAGTAGTATGTCAAGGACCTAAAAGTAACCAGTTTGTAAGGGTTAATGCACAAGTTAATAAACGGTTAGGAAGTTAGCCAGCAGTCCAAGGTATGCAGATTGGCTTTGTAGCAGAAGCAAAGAAGAATTTAAGCAAAGTTAATTGCTGAGTCAGCCATGTCAAGACAATGTTATATCACATTTGTGAAGCCATAGTCAGCCATACAAAAACGATATACCTCAAACTGCATGCACTTAACAGGCCATACCCTCCTATCTGTTAAAGTAGTTTCCAAACACAATACTTGCTTATTTGCTTCTCTTTGATTTGAGTCACTTCAATGGTAGTTGTTTACCAGGAAGGGATCTCCCGGACTGCTAACATCAATCCAATATCATGGTGGGGGGCTCCAAAGAGCTAGTTTTCAGAGGATCCACACACCTCACAAGCCAGTACATAGTCAGGTTTACTGCCTTCTCCCAGTTGTTTGTCTATACCCCTCACCGGTGGGAGGGGGTATTTTAGACCAAGACAGAGTGTAGTAGTGTTACCAGCCACTGGATATCTCTGAGCCTCTATTCAAGTCGGGGGTTTAGCAATTCCTTCTCCGGAGGTGGTTACAGCGGGAGGCACCGGTGTCTTTGTGTCAGCTTGACTTCCACAGAGAGGTGGATAACTCTGCCGCATGGGAAACCAGGTCACAGGGGCACCAGGTGCGATTCTTCCGTCTAAGGCACAGGTGCAGGGGCTTTGGGAGCAGCGCTACGGGACCTGCGCTTAGCTCCTCCTCCGGAAGTCAAGGCATGTCATCTAGCAGGACTTGTCGGGATTATCTGTCAAACTGTGTATGATTCCTAGTGAACCTCAATTGGAGTGTTATTAAAATAATAGTTTGTTTGTTACACTAGTTTCATCGATAAGCACTATATGTTGGAGTGTTATCAGATTTTATAGTGTATTTATCTGAATTATGAGTTCAGTGCAGTTGTTTGGTAGTCCTTATGGGATCCGGAACATAAATAGTCACTTTGGAATACAACAAACTTAGTCACGTAAGGTTAGTGAAAGTACTATGGGATCCGAAACATAGTCACTTTAGAATACAACAAAATTAGTCACGTAAAGTTAGTGAAAGTACTATGGGATCCGAAACATAAATAGTCACTTTGGAATACAACAAACTTAGTCACGTAAGGTTAGTGAAAGTACTATCTGCTGTAAGACAAGTTTAAGACAAAGCCATTCCACTATTACTTACTGGAGGTCTTGCAACACGTACTGGTGGACCGCACAGAGCGGATGCCTCTCTGCAAGGAGCAAACAGTATGTGCAAAGATATATGTACAAATTCTAGCATTAATAATTATTTGTAAAAAATCTAGCTATTTCTTGGATATTAACAGATGAAAAATAAAAGATTAGCGTTAGAGAAATGTGCTTGTTTATGGACAGTAATCAAATGGTATAAAGTTGGGAAAAAACAGAATAACCGCGTCATCGATGACTGTTAGTTAACAACAGTCCGATGCTCATCGCACCGTACTTGACACGCATGTTTTTGACAGTTTTTTTTTGTCTGGTCTGAGGAAGGGGTGTGTGTACCTCAAAACATTACCATATTAATAAATTAAGTTTTTGATTCAAACCCAGTGAGTGCAGTCCCTAATTGGAATAGACTGTGAATATAGTTGATCTGGTACCCTGGTTGATGACCCTATGCTGCATTGAGAGTGCAGACACACATGGAGGATATATATATATATATATATATATATATATATATATATATATATATATATATATATATATATATATATATATATATATATATATATATATATATATATATATGCACAGAACTGTATACTATTAACTGTTTCTGTCACCATGGTAGTTATATATCTATTTGGTGAGAAGCATAGTCAATGCATAATCTGTCTGTCTGTCTATCTATCTATCGATCTGTTTATGTGTCTATATATCTGTCTATGTGTGTATGTAACTATCTATACACTCAAACATATATTTGCAAACTGAATAATTGCATCACTGTAATTTTATACTTATCTTTGCTGCCTGAAACATTGGAAAGTGAGATGTCATATCAATAGGCAATGCCCCTTAATCCCTCTGGTCTTTTAAAGAAAGCAGTTCATTTCCTCCATGGCAACGGGATTGGTGCTCTATGAATTAGATTTCCACAATGCCTTAGGGCTCTCTTTTTGACATCTTCATTGTTCTGTCTTCTACTCTAAGGGAAATCTGCAATTTTGTTCCTTTTGCATTTATTTATGTATGGGAAATGGATTCCCATTGATACAGTGTAATTCAATTGTAGATGGCTACTTCATTATACCTTACCAATGGCTCATCTTGTAAACTTAATGTAGAAACCACAGGTATCTCCATATATAAATATTTTAGTGGCTTTGCTGGTGCAGGCTATAGGAAATTGGCCACCATCCTTAGTGTGATAAATTGTATTCTGTATCACATTTTAAAAAAAATGCAGTATTGCAAATGAGATATGCTTTTCTTAAAGAGACATAAGTCAATAATTAAAAGGACATTGTACTAGAAAAAGTATATGCTCTATTATGTCAGAGCATGTAATTGTTATACTATTTATTGTGTTCTATTCCCACTTCACAGGGTTTAACATGTAGTGTTTCACAATGATTAGTGGAAAAATGTCATGATCTAACACATTAAAGTATGTATTTTTTTTTCCACTGTAATGTCCCTTTAAATGCCCTGATGTACAATAGAATTTTAATATTGCACAAATGTTTGCAGAAAGCATACAGAAAAGTTCAACATTAGAAACTTGCACCTACTGCAGCTAGTCAGTGTCCTACAGTAATATAAAACAATAGCTTATACGGCAGAAAGAGACATGTATGTAAAACGTTTGTGAAGCAGGGCACAGTGTTCTCCAAAGAACATAACAAATAAAATAAAGAAAAAGTAAATCACTTTTATTGTAATGTGTCTCTTTTGCAGCCAAGGAGTTAACATATAAAGATACAGGTACAAAACCCTTTATCCAAATTGCTTGGGACATGAAAAGGTTTGTAATTCTGAATAATTTAGATTTTGTAATATTTGTATATTTGCATCTGTAAAATGGGACAGTATATAGATAAGATGGGACCAAGTGTAAAAAAACCCCCATAATCTTTTGTGATTTAAGCAATATTTACAGAATACAGCTTATACTTGCAACCTAAAGATCATTTTAGAATTGTAAATAAATGTGTATTCATAGTGCCAACACAAAGATAGTACAGTACTGTAATCCGAGAGGTGATAGCTACTGTTTTAAATAAATATAGACTAGAAATTACATTTTAGTACACAAAAACCAAACCAAACACGTAGGCAAAGAAGTGACTTGTGGGGGAAAACAGTAATTTTTAATAATTTATTTTAAAAAATATTAATTAAAAAGATCTGGATTTTGGAACAATTCAGGATATTTTAATTCTGTATTTGGATATTTATACCTTTAATGATATAAACAGAAGTTGCCATTATATATCTCCTGGGTCTGTGTTATAATTCCAGTGGATTAACAGAACAGCTGAAACCAAGGCTTGAATAAACTGGTGTTAGGATACAGCTAAAAATATGTATCTGACCTGTTGCCAAAAAGTTTTATTATTGCAATTCATTTGGTTCACTAAGACTTGTTGTAACTAGCATGGGTTTCTCTAGGAACAATGAAACTTTCTATATTTTTCTACTAATGAAAACTAGATCATTTGTGGCATAAAAAGCTTTCTTTGGATGACAATTTCAGACAGCTATTTATTCAAAGATTTAAGACATTATTATAAAATTGCCAAGAAAATAATAAAAAAAATATACAAATGGAAATAAAAAGATATTCACATTTCAGAAATCCTGTAGCTATCTAACTATAGTAAAAGGAAATCTCAAACTTTGTTAATTGGTGTCCACTTAATCCAGCTAAGACCAAACGTATATATTTTTTTGATCATTTAAGGTCTTTATCTGCAGTCTAAAATGTTGCAATGGAGTAAGTCTTAGTTGGTATAGTAGAACTGCTCAAGTTCTCAAAATTGTCCTCCAAAAAGTAGATAACCAAACATTTTGATCTAGGCCCATTTTGTTATATTTCATGCCTCTCTTTGGCCACCAAATACTATCATATAAAAAAAATTGTCACCTTTTTTCAATCTTTGGGGTTCTCACTGAAATTATTTACACACAACTACTGCAGTCATTAGACAAATGACTGTAAAAGCTTCTCTGGGATCCTCTTCGTTCAGAAACAGCAGACATGCATGGCTTGACACAGTTTTCTGGTAATTAGGAGGTTGCGTATTGCAACTGAGCACCACACTTCTGAAATTCCCTGCAGTGACGGGGTTAATCTATTTGCCATATTGTAGGGATAACCCTAATACCTGACACTTCCCACCCCTGATACCTCCCAAACAACTCTCTTCCCTCTCCCCCCACCACCACACTGGTCACCACCATCTTATGTTCTAAAAGACAGTCTGCCACTATGCAGTTTATTTTATTTAACATTTCTTTATTTGGTTGCTATTTTCTGTAGCGTAGGGATCCCTCCTCACCCTTCCATTTCCCTGATCCCCTCTAAATAGCTCTATAACCCTCCCCATTCCCTCTGTTCTCCATCATGTTTCTGGCAGCAAGTCTGCCAGTAACAAATTATTGTTTTTTTTTTCTTTAATTTTCTGTTATTTATTTATTATACTATTTTTCTGTAGTATAGGGATCCCTCTCACCCTCCCCCCAATTGATCACTATTTTGTATAGTGTAGGAAACCACATCCTCCTTCCAAACAATATTTCTTCTGTTGTGTCGGCCCCATCCCTCCTTCTTGCTTCAAAACCAACTTGCTGTAGTTTAGGGAACCTGCCTCTCCCTCGCACTGGCACCATTACAAGGTCATTACAGATTACAGACAGTGACATAGACACTGTCACTGTCTGTGACGATCAGTGATCTGGCTTCATATAGTAAGGCAGCACAATCAATGCTCTCTTCCCTCTGGTTGCGGCTCCTGCTGTCAAAGCTGAAAGCGGGGCCTGCAACATGTACCTCTGTGCTTGACGTAGGTACTGCGTCAACACGGTATGCTGGGAAAAGTACTATGTGATGTACTACAAATTTCCATTTGACACAAGGGTTTGCTATTACATTACCATTTAGTATAATACAAATGAACAATGTGTTTTCCCTGTATTATATGTGACTGAGATGAGTTTGATTAATATATCAAATGCTAGATTACAAATGAAGTGCAAAAATATTAGCGCTTTTGTGCATTAACATAATTTCAGCACAATCAGGGCCACTTATATTTTTTGTGCTCATATAAAAGTTATTTTTTTATCACTAATCAATAGTATAGTGCTCATATCTGCATGTCAGATAGAGTAGGTGCATTAAATCCTTCACATAATAGACTTCATGTTGGATATCCAATAAGTGCATAGGATACACAGGGCTACCGGGGAAAAAAAAAAAAGTTAAAGGGACCGTAAATGTTGTCCTAGATGTTACATAATTCTGTACACAGTGCAGACTTATGTAACATATGGATAGCCTTCCCTTTGATTTTTTTCCCAAAAAAAAAAAAGTTAAAGGGACCGTAAATGTTGTCCTAGATGTTACATAATTCTGTACACAGTGCAGACTTATGTAACATATGGATAGCCTTCCCTTTGATTTTTTTCCCAAAAATACCTAATTTGCAGGCTAAAACAATACTTATCTTGTAAGAGGTCATCCTCTTTGGTGCATTATGGGCTCACTATCTAATCACAGCAAGCCCAATCTCACCGTTCAACTACATGTAGAGCGTTCCCGTGCTTGGTAAAGTAGCTGATAGTACTCCTGTCCGGTTTATGTGCGTAAAACATGACAGGAGTACATTAATTCTTCATGTGTGCTAACCGGACATGAGTTATATTAAAGTGTGTTATGTATTTATTAACCCCTTGAGTGCTAACGACGGCTCAGAGCCGTCGCTAGCACTCAACTACCTTTTTGGTGATCTGGGGGCTCCCACCCGCTCCTACCCCGGCGATCAGGCATGCATAGTGACAGGCATTGCTGGGGCTTCCCGTTACGTGTGGTGACGTCATGCGTAATAACGTAATGACGTCACCGCGAAACTTTATTTAAAATTGACAATACAAAGTATAGGGAAAGGGGGCATGCTGCTTAGAAACCTGTATCTCAGGGATCTGATCAGCTACAGACCCCCAAGACCCACCATTGGAAAGGTAACCTTTCCAATGGTATGAGTCTTGGGGATCTGGGGTGGGGGAGTCAAAACATTTTTTTTGTTAAAAATAGTAAAAGTCAGAAAAATATTAAATCCAGCTTAGCACTCAAAGGGTAAAATATAAAATATTTATAAAATATTGAAAACTATTAACAATTAATGTAAATAATTATTATAGATGTACTTAATTATTCTAATAAATCATCTGAATATAGCTATATTTTTTACAGCATCTATAATAATTATTAATATTTTTTTATATTTAGATAAAGTGCCTTAAGACACTGTGTTAGACCTACAGCATGTTAAACATATTTTACATTCCAATGTTCTTCACATAGAAATTTTATTTTTATTTTTAAAAATATATTTCTATATATATGATAATGTTAATGTAAAAAATATATCTATACATCTATATGAATATATATATAAAATATTAATAACTCCTGTCAGGTATAGTGCTGTTGGTTTTATACGGTGTCGGGTTGGAGTGCGATAGATTGTTTAACAGCGCACTTCTTTGCAGTCTATGAGGAGAATAAGTTAACGTGGTTGTGATATCCATCGGTTAGCGTGTGTGGGGTTTCGCTTACGCACAAAATTTTTACTTTTCAACTTGTAATCTGACCCTTACTTGGTTAATAATTATCATCAAACAACATCATATTCTACCTGTAATGAAAATCTGGACAGCACTACTGTCTATTCAACAACCTTAAAAGATCCCTTTACATTTTTATTATACCAGAACTATAAGCAGCTCAGGACAGTTCAATGTTAAACCCTGTTTATCAGAGGCTTGTAACTTTGAATTGCATGGATACATTTTCAGATTGGTTGGTGACCTCAATGTCTGGAAATGAAAATTTAATGTAAATTGTTTGTTTTTGCAGTTATGAAGTGTTGAAAGAAAGATCATTTTCACAATCTTTTAACACTGAAAATGTAAAAACTACTGAACTGATCTATAATGAAATTTGGAGTGCAGATATATTTAATTTTTTAGTAAGTGTTTTTTGGTTTGGGTACAACAAGAAGTGACTGTTAAGATAATTTAATATATATTTAATTATAAAAACCATAAAACAACATTTGAATTTAAAAAATAAAAATAAAAAAAGCTATATATATATATATATATCACCAGAACTGCTTCTGCAATGATAAATGACGACAGCGTATGCTGTCTTTTTTTTTATTATCTTCTCTTTTTATACATAAACCTACTGTATATCTAAAATTGAGATGTATTTGAAGTAATTTGTTTTGTTATATTTCATGCATGCTCAGTAAAAGCAAAGTACATAATGTAGGTATTACTGTCCCACCTGACACCTCCCACCTCCCTGATCCTTACCAGATCCCTCTTAAACAGCCCCCCCCCCCCCACACACACACACACACACACACACTCCTCACCACCATCTTAGGTACTGGCAGACAATCTGTTAGTATGAAGTTTAAGGGCTTTTTTTAAATTAAAGGGACAGTCTAGTCCAAAATAAACTTTCATGATTCAGATAGAGCATGTAATTTTAAACAATTTTCCTATTTGCTTTTATCACCCATTTTGCTTTGTTCTCTTGGTATTCTTAGTTGAAAGCTTAACCTAGGAGGTTCATATGCTAATTTCTTAGACCTTGAAGGCCACCTCTTTTCAGAATGCATTTTAACAGTTTTTCACCACTAGAGGGTGTTAGTTCATGTGTTTCATATAGATAACACTGTGCTCATGCACGTAAAGTTATCTGGGAGCAGGCACTGGTTGGCTAAACTGCAAGTCTGTCAAAAGAACTGAAATAAAGCGGCAGTTTGCAGAGGCTTAGATACAAGATAATCACAGAGGTTAAAAGTATATTAATATAAATGTGTTGGTTATGCAAAACAGGGGAATGGGTAATAAAGGGATTATCTATCTTTTAAAACAATAAAAATTCTGGTGTAGACTGTTCCTTTAATTATTATTATTATTATTTTTATATTCTGAAGTAGGATCCCCCCTTACCCTCCCACCTCCCTGATCCATTCCAAACAGCTGTCTTATCGTCCTTCTAATAGTCTCTGTCATCTTAGGTACTGGCACCTATCTGCCAGTACAGAGTTTATACTTTTTTTTTTAACTGATTTATTAATACAATAAAAACTTTATTTAGTATAGCTGACCCTCTCACCCTCCCCATCTACCCCCTCCAAGCGATCATATTGTAGGGCCCCCTCTCATAATCCTCTTTCTGTAAATAGAGGAAAACCTCCCTCCCTCCGTGTAAACATTTTCTGCAGCAAAGCCTTTCTGCCACCCTTTCTCCCCCTCCAACAATGGGACGCTCACCCGCCTCCCTCCTGACCCTCCCACTCAACCAACGGCACCAGTGTCCCTGTCTGCATTGGTTATCTGCCTTCATATGGCAAAGAAAGAATGATCAGTTCATCCTTTTCGTTTGAAGGCAGATGCTTTCTCTCTCTAGCTGACAGCTGGGACTGCATCATGAGGTAGAAGGTTGGACGTAGGTACTATCTCAACAGGGTACGCTGGTCAAATGACCCTGTGATGTTGTACCTATGTTTATTTGAATTAAATGGTTAATATGTAGGGTACTCTAGCCTGGAGGGCAGCAGGCACCTCCAAAATTTCCTGTAGCAAATATATATATTTAAGGCCATTTTTAAAAGTAAAAATACCCCAAACATTTAATTAGCCCCTGCTAATCAATTTGTTGCATGCCAGACAATGTTTTTTGATTGCTATAAATGTTTACAATGTTATCCTTTTACTAACCTTTTTAAATCTGTGGACTGCCAATCCGCTCCTTCACTTTTTCATTCCTGTTGTAAACGGTCTTTGTAGCCTATTAATTCCTTCATGCCCTTAGGATGCCCCATGCCATCCTTACTGCGCTGGGCTTTAGTGCCCTTAGGATGGCATGGAACGTTCTCGACATTTTGCTGTCCTGAAGCCATAGAAGCTTCCTAAATGGGATTGAGGGCTGGAGGGCATCGCATTATTTAAATTTTACTTATCGCATGATGTAGACAAATAAGTTCTGGTGGGAAAGGGTTAAAAGCTATATATGTGGTGCATTAGATTTTTTAGAGAGCATGCAGGAAATCGGGAACGGGCTCTCTAAGAAATTTGTTGCCCCAATGTAGCCTATAATAGGCTACAGGGACTATTTACCACATGGGTTGAAAAAGTGAAGAATTGGATAGGCAGTCTACAGACATAAAAAGAATAGGGAAATAATGACATTTTTTAAACATATCTAGCATTAAAAAAAAATTTTTTTTTTGCATATAGCAAATTAATCAGCAGGCGTTAATTAAATGAAAGGTGGGTTCTTGCGTTAAATGTTTACTGTTCCTTTAACAAAATAGTCCTCATCTTAACAACTAAGACCCACTAAGCAATGGATGCAAAGTGCAAAGTTAAAGGGATAGTTCTTTTATTTAATATGCTTCCTTCTCTTGTTATCCTTTGCTGAAAGGATTATCTAGGTAAGTTTAGGAGCAGCAAAGCACCTAGGTTCTAGCTACTGATTGGTGGCTGCAAATATATACCAATTGTCATTGGCTCACCCATGTGTTCAGTTAGAAACCAGTAGTGCATTGTTGCTCCTTCAACAAAGGATACCAAAAGAATAAAAAAAACTAGCTAATAGAAGTAAATTAGAAAGTTGTTTAAAATTGTATTCTCTATCTGAATCATGAAAGAAAAAATGTGGGTTTCATGTCCCTTTAAAAAACTGCTAAAGATTAACATCAAAAGACACCAAAATATGAATTAATGCATTCTGCAATAGAAAATAAGCGTTCAAGGCAAACGTAACTCATATAGAAGATATCGTTAACATTTTTATTAGTTATTTACTTTATATTTTGTTCATTTCGTCACAAGATCAATGTATAAATATAAATCACATGTGAATGCTCTCTTAAAAAAAAGTCTTTCGGCTAGATTATGAGTTTTGCGTTAGGAGCTATGCGGTGCTAACTTGCACTTTATTGTCATCGCTCACTTACCTACAGTGCTGGTATTACAGGTTTATATAAACCCGGCGTTAAAAGGCAAGAAGTGAGCGTAGAGCAAAATTGAGCTCTATAACGCACTCCAATACCAGCGCTGCTTAAGTCAGCGGTGAGCTGGTTATACGTGCTCGTGCACGATTTCCCCATAGACATCAATGGGGAGAGCCGGCGTAAAAAAAGCCTAACACCTGCAAAAAAAGCAGTGTAAAGCTCAGTAACGCAGCCCCATTGATTCCTATGGGGAAACACATTTTATATATACACCTAACACCCTAACATAAACCCAGAGTCTAAACACCCCTAATCTTACACTTATTAACCCCTAATCTGCCGCCCCTGACATCGCCGACACCTACATTATACTTATTAACCCCTAATCTGCCGCTCCGGACACCGCCACCACTATATAATAAACATATTAACTACACATAATAATTACCTAAATTAAATACAATTAACTAAATTAAATACAATTACCTAAATTACAAAACCCCCCTAAATTACACAAAATAAAAAACAAATTACAAGTTATTTAAACTAATTACACCTAATCTAATAGCCCTATCAAAATAAAAAAAGCCCCCCAAAATAAAAAAAACCCTAGTCTAAACTACCAATAGCCCTCAATAGGGCCTTTTGCGGGGCATTGCCCCAAATAAATCAGCTCTTTTACCTGTAAAAAAAAATACAAACAACCCCCCCAACAGTAAAACCCACCACCTACACAACCAAACCCCCCAAATAAAATCCTAACTAAAAAAATCTAAGCTCCCCATTGCCCTGAAAAGGGCATTTGGATGGGCATTGCCCTTAAAAGGGCATTTAGCTCTATTGCTCCCCAAACCCTAACCTAAAAATAAAACCCACCCAATAAACCCTTAAAAAAAACTAACACTAACCCCCGAAGATACACTTAAAGTTTTGAAGAGCCGACATCAATCCTCAACGAAGCCGGGAGAAGTCCTCAACGAAGCGGCAAGAAGTCCTCAACAAAGCCGGGAAAGCCGGGAGAAGTCTTCATCTAAGCTGGAAGAAGTGGTCCTCCAGACGGGGAGAGTCTTCATCCAGACGGCATCTTCTATCTTCATCCATCCGACGTGGAGCGGATCCATCTTCAAGCCATCCGGCGCGGAGTATCCTCTTCTTACGACGACTCCAGACGAATGAAGGTTCCTTTAAGTGACGTCATCCAAGATGGCGTCCCTTAGATTCTGATTGGCTGATAGAATTCTATCAGCCAATCGGAATTAAACAGCCAATAGAATGCGAGCTCAATCCTATTGGCTGATTGGATCAGCTAATAGGATTGAAGTTCAATCCTATTGGCTGATTGCATCAGCCAATAGGATTTTTTCAACCTTAATTCCGATTGGCTTATAGAATTCTATCAGCCAATCGGAATCTAAGGGACGACATCTTGGATGACGTCACTTAAAGGAACCTTCATTCATTGGGGAGTTGTCGGAAGAAGAGGATGCTCCACGCCGGATATCTTGAAGATGGACCCGATCCGCGCCGGATGGATGAAGATAGAAGATGCCGTCTGGATGAAGACTTCTGCCCGTCTGGAGGACCACTTCTCCCGGCTTGAATGAAGACTTCTCCCGGCTTCATTGAGGACTTCTTTCCGCTTCATTGAGGACTTCTCCCGGCTTCGTTGACGATGGATGTCGGCTCTTCAAAACTGTAAGTGGATCTTCGGGGGTTAGTGTTAGGTTTTTTAAGGGTTTATTGGGTGGGTTTTATTTTTAGGTTAGAGTTTGGGCAGCAATAGAGCTAAATGCCCTTTTAAGGGCAATGCCCATCCAAATGCCCTTTTCAGGGCAACGGGGAGCTTAGGTTTTTTTAGTTAGGATTTTATTTGGGGAGTTTGATTGTGTGGGTGGTGGGTTTTACTGTTGGGGGTTGTTTGTATTTTTGTTTTACAGGTAAAAGAGCTGATCTTTGGGGCAATGCCCTGCAAAAGGCCCTTTTAAGGGCTATTAGTAGTTTACTTTAGGCTAGAAATTTTTTTTTATTTTGGGGGGGCTTTTTTTATTTTGATAGGGCTATTAGATTAGGTGTAATTAGTTTAAATATCTTGTAATTTGTTTTTTATTTTGTGTAATTTAGGTTTTTTTGTAATTAAGGTAATTGTATTGAATTTAGTTAATTGTATTTAATTTAGGTAATTTATTTAATTGCAGTGTAAGGTTAGGTGTTAGTGTAAGACAGGTTAGGTTTTATTTTTCAGGTAAATTTGTATTTATTTTAGCTAGGTAGTTAGTAAATAGTTAATAACTATTTAGTAACTATTCTACCTAGTTAAAATAAATACAAACTTGCCTGTGAAATAAAAATAAAACCTAAGCTAGTTATAATGTAACTATTATTTATATTGTAGCTAGCTTAGGGTTTATTTTACAGGTAAGTATTTAGTTTTAAATAGGAATTATTTAGTTATTAATCGTAGGTTTTCTTTAGATTTATTTAAATTATATTTAAGTTCGTGGGTGTTAGGGTTAGGGTTAACTTAGGTTTAGGGGTTAATAAATTTAGTATAGTGGCGGCGACGTTGGGGACGGCAGATTAGGGGATAATAAATGTAGATAGGTTGCGGCGATGTTAGGGATGGCAGATTAGGGTTAATAATATTTAACTAGTGTTTGCGATGCGGAGTACGGCGGTTTAGGGGTTAATATGTTTATTATAGTGGCGGCGATGTTGGGAGCAGAAGATTAGGGGTTAATAATTTTATTTTAGTGTTTGCGATGCGGGAGGGCCTCGGTGTAGGGGATAATAGGTAGTTTATGGTTGTCAGTGTACTTTTTAGCACTTTAGTTATGAGTTTTATGTTAAGGCTTTGTAGTATAAAACTCATAACTACTGACTTTAGAATGCGTTACAAATCTTGATGGTATAGGTTGTACCACTCACTTTTTGGCCTCCCAGAAAAAGCTTGTAATATCGGCACTATGGAAGTTCCATTGAAAAAAGACTTTACGCAAATTGCGTAAGTTGATTTTCGTTAAGGATAAAAAAGTGTGCGGTGCCCCTAAACCTGCAAGACTCGTAATACCAGTGGGAGTGAAAAAGCAGCGTTATAACCTGATAACGCTGCTTTTTCACCATAACGCAAAACTTGTAATCTAGCCATATGCTTTAGAAAGGACTGTTACTGTTCTTGTACAAAAGAGAAATGAATATATTTTCTGCAAGAGAACCAGATAAAATAAAGCACAGTGTCTGTAGAGCATTGAAAGCTGCTGGAGCACAAAACTGTCTTGAGTAAAAGGGCTCAGATGTGAATATGTCTCACTGCACTGCTCTAGGAAAAAATAGTGAGGCTTTACCGTAATAAAATCCACTTAATCTGATGAGAAATGGACGCTTCAGTTCCTCGCTCAAACATTAGATTGTAATTATAAACGGGTGCGTGGGTGTTTATGGGCATTAGAAATAAATTCCTTATGCCCCTTGAATTTTATGAATTTATATTATTATTATTATTTTTAATATTATTATTTTGCTCTTTGCATGTATGTTTAGATGCATGTAATGTAACCACCAATTCAGCAAGCGCTATCCAGGTGCTGAACAAAAAATGTACCGGCTCCTAGGCTTACATTCCTGCTTTTTCAAATAAAGATAGCAAGAGAATGAAGAAACATTTATATTAGGAGTAAATTAGAAAGTTGCTTAAAATTGCATGCTCTATCTGAATCATGAAACAAAAACATTGGGGTTTTGTGGCCCTTTAATAAAGAAGAGGACAGTAACACACCCTACAAACATTTGAACAGAAAGGAGTCCTTTTATGAAGTTGCAAATGAAGCTTCAGAGCCCTTGCTGTGTAGGTTCGCTCACACAAGATTGCAAACACAGGTTAATAAGCAGTCATCTTATTAACCCATACTCATTTATCTGGAATGATTGACAAGCTCTGCTCTTGTGCAATTGTTTGTGCAAGAGCAAATGGAGGGGTTGTGCAATCATCAACTCCAGTAGTGGATGCTGCTTTGTTTCCTGGGACAATGGGCAGCAAATTAGTGACCATTTTTCAATTTTCTTACCGTTAGGGACCAGGGCTGCTTTTACATTTCTGCGGTGTTTGTGTTTAGCTGTAATTTTCCTCTTACTCATTTACTGTACCCACACATATTATATACAGTTTTTCTCGCCATTAAATGGACTTTCTAAAGATACCATTATTTTCATCATATCTTATCATTTACTATAAAAAAAATTATAAAATGTGATGAAAAAAACATACTTTTTCTAACTTTGACCCCTAAAATCTGTTACACATCTACAACCACCAAAAAACACCCATGCTAAATAGTTTCTAAATTTTGTCCTAAGTTTAGAAATACCCAATGTTTACATGTGCTTTGCTTTTTTTGCAGCTCTTTCAGCCAATAGGATCCTCACCATGCGCCTTATGTAATTAACTCACAGCACGCTCCCGTGTTTGTAACTATTAGCTGACTCAGCCTTGAACTGCAACTGCGCACACACAGCACGCTACGCTAGATTACCTGTTTACAGTAAGCAGCCTCACTGTTTCTTTTGCGCAAATAGCGTAGCATGCTGCGCGTGCACATTTGCACTTCAAGGATGAGTCAGCACGGGAGCATGCTGTGAGTAAATTACATAGGGCGCATGGTGAGGATCCTATTGGCTGAAAGAGCTGCCTGTCAAATACCAAAAGAAAATCTGTGACAGAGGCTGCATTAAAGCAGATAACGGAGCCTCACAAAAACTGTGTTTTACAGAAATTGTATTCAATGTTAAAGAAAATAAACACATTGCTTATAATTACAAGAGCTTTCAATATACCTAAAGTTAGTGAGGTGAATTTACCATCACTTTAAGTACGAGTAGCAAACCATTTTGTATTTTTAAATTAGCGATAGTTACATTGTAACACTGATATCTGTCTGGAATCCCTGAATAACACTTCACATGTATATATATATTTAGTAGACAACCCACAGTATTAATCTAGGCCCATTTTGGTATATTTCATGCCACCAGTTCACCATCAAATGTGATCAAATAAAAACAATCGTTAACTTTTTCACAAACTTTAGGTTTCTCACTGAAATTATTTACAAACAGCTTGTGCATATATGGCACAATTGGTTGTAAATGCTTATCTGGGATACCCTTTGTTCAGCATAGAAATAGCAGACATATATGGCTTTGGCATTGCTATTTGGTAATTAGAAGGCTGCTAAATGTTGCTGCGCACCACACTTGTATTATGCCCAGCACTGAAGGAGATAATAAGGTAGCTTGTAGGGTTAATTTTATCTTTAGTGTAGAGATCAGCCTTCCATCTGACACATCCCACCCCCTGATCCTTCTCAAACAGCTCTCTTCCCTCCCCCATCCCCCATAGGTCACCCCCATCTTAAGTACTGGCAGAATAGTTTTATTTTTAAACAGGTTTTTTTCAAATATATTTTCTGCAGTGTATGATCCCCCCCAACCTCCTTGATCCCCCCAAACAGCTCTCTAACCCTCCCCCTCTACCTATTAGCCGCCATGTTAGGTACTGGCAGCTGTCTGCCAGTACAGTTTCCTATATTTAAAAAAAATAAAACATTTTTTTCCATAGTGTAGCTAAATCCCCTCATTCCCCTACCGCTCTCCCACCCCCAGATCCCTTTCGTGAAACACTTATCTCCTCTCTCCCCTACTTCCAACTCACTGAACTTTTTCTGTAGAGTAGAGGTCCCACCCGCTTCCACCCGCTCCCACCCAAGTTACATCACATAGTAATGTGACACCATATGTTTTTCTTGTTCTTTAGATCACATACAGGATAATCATTTTCACACTATGAAATTAAGGTCAGTAATCAATTAAAGGGATAGTAAACAGTGACAGTGCTCCTTTGGTAAAAACAAATATGTTACATCAAAGTAAATTTAAAAAGACAGAGTGTGTAAAAATCATCAAATAACTTACTTGTTTTCTTGCAAGTGTTTTAAGAGCAGAGTATTTTCAAAACCTTTTTATTCTGTCAGTTCTGGGCATGAGCAAATCTGACTCCCTATTATCTAGTCTTAATACATAGGATATACCTGATGTGTATCCTATGAATTATTATCTAGTCTTAATCCATAGGATACGCATTTCGCTGTTGAGAAAGTCTAAAGGCGAAATGCACATCAGGTGTATCCTATAAATCTACAGAGCCAACTTATTTGAATTATAATTAAGTCTTTTGGTGGCAGAGAATATTTTTGCAATATATGGATATACAGACCCGACTAGTTTTAATAATTGTGTGAGCTCTACCGTTATATAGTTAATGTTTGGGGGACAGTGTCCTGTTTAATTATTTAATGCTTTTGGTGGAACTCACATAATGGGACAACGGTTGCTGATTGCTCCGTGACTGCATTGCTGTCACCTTCTTTATTTGCTTATGAGTTACAGTATTTGTGTCTTTTGACTTTGTTGTTGTTTAGATTCTATCCATTCAAGTCAATCATGTCATCATCAAACAAGTAATCATGGAATAATTTTTTTCTAGAGAAAACAGAACCAGTTTGACTAACCTCTCCTCATAGCTTATATTCTACATTCCCTTTATTATTGTTGTGGCCCTTCTCTGATGATTCAATGTCCCTCCAGCTATCAGATACATGCTTTAGGAATAGTATGTAATCACCAGTCTATTGGGCTTTTAGACTGTTCTGATATCCACATTTAGAGAGGGGAGAGGCCTCTCTTTCATATGTGGAGTCACATGCTCAGATAGCTATTAGGTGATCACCATGGTATTCACATGATATAACCAAATGCATTTGGAACAAAATCATGGGAGAGGGATGTCCCTTAATCTCCCCGTGCATTATGAGACCACTTATTCGTCCTCCACTTTTATCTACATTGTAGGGCCCACCTTTTTTGCAGGGCCCTGAGCAAGACAAATTTGTGGGGCCACTCAGCCCAGCATACTTATTCCTCTATCCCTGTGTACACTTCCATCCTGTCCCAATGAGTGTTACCTATATAAAGAATAACACTATATATTACACATCCTGATACCATAAATACTTCTTCATAAACTAAATATAGGATGTACATTGCACCTTCTCATACCCTCACCCCTGACATTGTGAGGCCCCATAGGGCAGGCCTGCGTGGTACTATTTCCATCCAGCTGCCAGGTGATTTGATAGATATGTTTCTACAGTGACCAGGTCATTGTTTAATTATGTGTAGTAAAACAGTTGTAATACACTTTCATTATTTATTTTTCCTAATTTTCCCATAACTAAATTCTGAAATTTACAGCTGTTCTTAGAGAGTTTGTGGAACATCCTGGAGTATGCAGGACCATGGCTCTGCATCCTTTTATGTAGTAGTGGTTTTATCATTGAAGGAGCTAATTTACATCTGGTCTGAAACATATGCAGGCAATCTTCAATGTGCTATGGTCTTAGACTAGAAAACAATGCAAAGTGGGATTTATATGCAGGATTCAACTTCTATAAGAAAATAAGATAAATTAAAGTGCAAAAAGAATATGCTCTAATGTGTAAGATCATTTTATTATTGTACTATGGCTTGTGTCTATGTATTAATCCCCTGCAAAGTCAGCTCTAGAGCACAATGCACTACTGTGAGCTAGCTGAACACATCAGGTTAACCAATGACAAGAGTCATGTGTGTAGCCACCAATTACCAACTAGCTCCCAGCAGATCACTGCTGCTCTTGAGTGTATCTAGGTACACTTTTCAACAAAGAACACCAAAGAAACAACACACATTTGATAACAAAAGAAAATTGCAAACTCTATCTATAGCATTGTTTCATAAACTGGGGATCAGGACTCCCCAGGGGGTCCCTTAAAATTGTTGTGGGGTCCCCACAAGATTTGAAAATATATTGTAAGTGTTTGTGTGAGTGTATCTGTGAGTGTGTGCATTTGTGTATGAGTGACTTTTTTTCCATATTTGCTTAAAGGGACATTAAACACTAATTACATTTCATGCACCTCCCTCTATGTATGGGTATCACCATTTTGGAACCCTGGATACACTGCAGGTATCTGAAGGAGAGTTACTGCACACGTGCAAACAGGTCAGCACTGGAATGTAGTGAGCGATAGATTTCAATATGGAATCACCCATGAATACAAGGATGCAGGGAATAACCTCAATGCTATGTTTATAACATCTATTTAGCATTTAATGTCCCTTTAATGTGAGGTAGGCTGATAACTAGTTTTGTATGAATTTAAATGCGTGGGCGTTGTTCATAACCACACATGGGGGAGAAGCCTACTGGAGGGTACAAGGAGATAGACCAAGAGACCGATTTATTAAGATGTGAGCGGTAGCATATCATATCCGCCCAACATCGCTAAATGCAGACAGCATACGCTGTCGGCATTTATCATTGCACAATCATTCCTTGTGAAATGCTTGTGCAATGCCACCTGCTGCACATTCGCCACCAATCATTCACTAGCAGGGTGTGTCAATTATCCAAATTGTATCTGATCAGAGGTGGCGAATGTGACAAACCTAAAGTTTGTGAAAAAGTGAACAATTTCTAATTATTTGATCACATTTGGCGGTGAAATGGTGGCATTAAATATACCAAAATGGGCCTAGATCAATACTTTGGGTTGTCTACTACACTACACTTAAGCTAAAATTAACTCTACAAACTCCCTACATGCTCCCTAATTAACCCCTTCACTGCTGGGCATAAAACATGTGTGGTGCGCAGTGGCATTTAGCAGCCTTCTAATTACCAAAAAGCAACGCCAAAGCCACATAAGTCTGCTATAATGGCATGTCTGGCACACAGTGTTGGGGCAAGGGTCCATCTGACCACTGATACCTGGTCTGCAAAGCATGGTCAGGGCAGGTATATAACCTACACTGCGCACTGTGAAGCGGGCGTAACCCTTACACTACCTGATCGATACAACATCATACCTGATGTTTTAAAGCACGTTATTCCAAGCAATTTAGGAATGTTAGGTGATTTATGCCCTTTATAAATTAAAACCAGACTCTGCATCAACTATGTAATTTTCCAGGGGAGTTTTGCTATGGATCCCCCTCCAGCATGCCACAGTCCAGGTGTTAGTCCCCTTGAAACAACTTTTCCATCACTATTGTGGCCAGAAAGAGTCCCTGTGGGTTTTAAAACTCGCCTGCCTATTGAAGTCTATGGCGGTTCACCCGGTTCGCTGGTTCACGAACTTTTGCGGACGTTCGCGTTCGCCGTTCGCGAACCCAAAATTTTATGTTTGCGACATCACTAATAGGAACCATTAAAGTTTGATTTTGACTGTCATGTCCAATTATAAAGTAGATATTTAATGAGCGTTATAGCTCCCAAAAGTAGAAGGAAAATGCTATATGAGCACAGAAAAAAATGATTATCAAGAAAAAAAATATCAATTCTATACTGAGGTTCTGAGCCAGGTAATATGATTGAAATAAAATAAAGATGCAGGACTCAACTGGATCACATTGTATTTAGTTGTTTGCTTGATAATTACATGGGGGAAGCTACAATCCTAAGAAAATCTTCTTGAGATAATAACACTGATCTCTATTTAGACTAATTAGTGTCCCGTTGTGTTTTATTGAGCTTTCGGTGCTGGGGGGTATTATGTGTAGCTATCAATTATAGGTCTTATCAACTGCCAGAAATAATATTGCAAAAAATGATTATACTCTGTATCCTCAGCTTGTTTATACATATTGTATATCCCATACCAGCAGAGAAAGAGGGCAGATTCTATTATTATTTCCCACTGATATCTAGGCAAGATAATTATCTCGTTTCCGAAAGCATTTATGGCTTTATATCAACGAAGATTATTTCCTGGGAGGGAACAGGAGGGGATGCAAGTTATGTAATAATGTAACTCACTAGATGCAAAAGGTCTAGCCCTAAGATATAATTACCTAACCTATATTTAACTCCTTAAAGTGATGGTACATTTTAATTGTTTGTAATGAAAATAGATTATAAATCTGTGAACTTTTTTAGAAAGGGTTTCACAGATCAATCGTTCTTTTACATTCACAAAAATGTATTTTATTCAGGTTTTTAATTGTAATGATTACCCCCCCCCCCCACCTGCCCACTTCAAATGTATTTTTTTTCTCGTGGTGACGTTTGCGTCTCAGAAACAATTACTGATCTAATCGTTATAGAGTGACTCATGATATCCAGGAAGTCCTCTTAAAGGAACATTGGAGCGGTTGACGAGCCCATGCGCATAAGTATTACAGCCTATTTCTCAGGAGCGCATATTGCTGTCTATGTGGAGAAAGGCTAGGACTGCTTTCTATGTCACTACACAACAGAAAAGGAAAAGGAAAGGGGCAGAAGATTGACATGAAAACTGTCTCAATAAGAAATCTAATTTAAAAGATAGCAGTTTGCAAGAACATAGGGCTAGATCACAAGTGAGTAATAAACAGTTTTGCGCTAGCGTAATTGTGTTTTTGCTAGCTATTTTCATTTCGCTGATATTACAAGTGGAGCTAAATTGTCATTCTGCTAGGGCAATACCCTTTACCCTTCGATCCTTACCGCGATCTCACAGCTGTGGTTAACTGTTTTTCCGAAACAAAAAAGTTGCACAAAACACTTCAAAAATACATTACAAAGTACAGTTACACTCATATTAACGCTGTCTATTAAAAATTATTTAAATAAAATATGCACACAAAAGTTATTGGGGATTCAAAGATTGGCGATCTCGGGTGTTAAAAAAAAAAAAAAGGCAGGCAAATGGCTTTAATATTGAGACACATACAGATAAATTGCTAAAGATGTATTTGTATATATATATGTGTGTACATATATATTAATGTATTTATATGCGTATATATGTATTTACAGTCATATATACACGTATAAAACATTACTATATATGAACACATAAATAGACATATATTTAAGCGCATTATAGCCCTTTGCCATTAAGCAGACAATTTTTTTCCATTGACTTCTATGCGAAAAGGCGATGGCGTTTGCACAATTTTGGGTGTTAGGGGTTTTTTTTCACTTTTTTTTTCTCCATTGATTTCTATAGGGGAATACATGCACGCACAAGCAAAAGCGTAAATTAGGTTTTTCTTGCTATTCGGGTTAACGCTAGCACAAAATAAAGTTTTTTAGAACTTGTAATACGAATGCAACCCGACAAACGCAAAAATAAAAATCCTAGCAGAGTTTTCGCTTACGCAAAACAAAAATACTGCACCACTTGTAATGTAGCCCATAGTATGTACATATAAATGCTTAAAGGGAAACAAAATCTAATTTTTTTTCTTTCTTTCATTCATGATTCAGATTGAGCATGCAATTTTAAGCAACTTTCTAATTTACTCCTATTATAAATATTTATTTGTTCTCTTGCTATCTCTATTTAAAAAGCAGTAATGTAAAGCTTAGGAAAAAATGATAATAGGAGTAAATTAGAAAGTTGCTTAAAATTGCATGCTCTAGCTGAATCATTAAAGAAAAAAATTGGGTTTAGTGTCCCTTTAAAGGAGCACTACACACAGTAGAATATCATAATCAATAAATGCACAAAAAAAAGACAATGCAAATGCAGTAGTAGATTTTTTCTGACAAATGTCACATTCCTTTCCAATGCATTATGTGACAGCCATCAGCCAATCACAAAATGCATATGTGTATATCCTGTAAATTTTGTACATGCTCAATAAGAGCTGGTGCCTCAGAAAGTTTGTATATAAAAAGATTGTACACATGTAGATAATGGAAGTGAATTGGAAAGTTGTTTAAAATGGTATGCTCTATCTGAATCATGAAAGTTTAATTTGACATTAATGTCCCTTTAAGTTTAAACACATATAATTTATCCACCAGTTTAACAACACAGACTTACCCTTTACTTTGCGTGTCCTTAAGGGGGTTTCAGCTCTGTTATGGCGTGGGTCACATCTAAAGACCCCCTTTTACTATGTGCTGCTTCCCTCCAGAAAGTATTCAGCTATAGCACGGTCCCACTGCTGTCAGTGAGAGCAACACTATTTAGTACCTTAGTGCAAAAAGAAGTTAAGGGGACACAAGCCAAAGGGATTAAGTTTTAAAAAGTTCAGATCACTTATAGAGGCCGAATTATCAAAAGGTCTTGCGGACCTGATCCGACAGTGCGAATCAGGTCCGCAAGACCTCGCTGAATGCGGAGAGCAATACGCTCTCCGTATTCAGCATTGCACTAGCAGCTCACAAGAGCTGCTGGTGCAACGCCGCCCCCTGCAGACTCGCGGCCAATCAGCCGCCAGCAGGGGGGTGTCAATCAACCCGATCATATTCGATCGGGTTGAATTGTGGCGATTCCCGTCCGGCTGCTCAGAGCAAGCGGAAGATTCGCTAGAAACACGGTCCCACAAGCTCCATTCGGAGGTTGATAAATGGGCCTCATAATCTGGAATTTATCAAATGCATGCTATATTTTGCATATAACTCAGTTTTTGCCTCCAAAAAGGGCCAGATTACAAGTGGAGCGCTATTTAACGCTACTGCTTGAGCGTAAACTCCACTAGAAGTAAGCTTTTTGCACACGTCAAGTTAAAAGTAAACTGTTTTCTCCTGCATGCTAACCCGGCGCGTGCAGAAAGCGGAACTTAGAATATCGTGTGTGCAATAATGTATTCTCTAATAGAAGCAAAAAAAGTGGGGAAAAAATGACTGCAGATTCTCAAGTGCGCTAACCTGACATGAAAATATTAATATTTCACATTCCAATGTTCTTCACATGCAAGAATATATTCTATTTATTAATAAATACATATTTATTTATATATATATATTATGTTCTTTTGCACAAATATTATATATAGGTATAGATATATACAGATATATATATATATATATATATATATATATATATATACATATATATAGGAATAACTATTTAGAAATACATAGAACATATTCCTTTATGTGCAGAACATTGGAATGAGAAATATTTGCAGTAAAATACACATTATAACACATGATTAAATATTAATATTGCATGAATATGATTTTACATGTTTTCATCTCCTTAACTGCAAAGGGCTCCAATGCACTTATATACAAACGCGTATATTAACGCGTTGAGGCTTTTTGGCTGTACCGGGCATCCGTAGAACAAGGCGTAAGGTGGCTTGATGACGTATCCTGACGGCGTAACTATCATCCACATTGCCGGGAACTTTTGAAAACTGTTTCCAGACGGACGCCCTTCTGTTTCTCCTGTTGCCAGTTGCTTGATTTGGTGAAGTGTGTTTACTTCCGCTCTCCTTTGCTGTTTTTATCCTATTTTCTAGTAAGTTTATTACTAGCATGTGCCACTGTGAAATAAAATACCTCTACCTTGAATTGGATGTGCGCTGTCTCCTTCTTCTCTGTTGCACTTATATACAATATATGTCTGCATGTGTGTACTTATGTATTTAGGTGTTTATATATGCATATATGTCTGTAAATACATATATTCACATATAAATACATATGTTCATATATGTAGACATATATATACATATATATATATATATATATATACACACACATATTTAGACATGTACTGTATATAAATGTATCTCTATGTTAAAGCCCTTTGTCTGTTTTTTTTCTAACCTCCTGTTAGCGCTCCACTCGTAATCTTCCTTTTCTTTAACTCTTAACGTAGGGTTTCTCCTCTTAGCAGAGAAACTGAGGTGCAGTCTGTGTAATGCAGAACCATGACCCCTCCTATATGCTGTTCAGTGATTGGTTGATATAAGCAGAAGCTCATTTATATCTGTCCCTAATTGGTCGCAGCAAAGAAAGCAAGAAAAACAACTGTTCATGAGGCCTCTAAAGGAGTGTGTCCTGCAAAACAAAGCATGTTCTGTAAATAAAATTACAGTTTTAAATTATTTTTTATTTTTTTTTGCATGGAATTCTTTTGCAATGCAGAGAATAGTTTAAAAGATCTGCAGACAAAATAAATGTCATTTTTTTCCATGAGATTATTCCCTCTCAGATACAAGAGACATATACATTTCTTCCTAATCCTGAGACCTCCAATTTAATTTCATTCATTGAAGTAAATTTATAGGGGCCGCTTTATCATATGTCTGTCCGACATGATCCGCTCAGCGGACCAAGTCCGACAGACATCGCTGAATTCCGGCAGCATACGCTGTCAGCATTTAGCATTGCACAAGCAGTTCTGGTGAACTTCTTGTGCAATGTCGCCCCCTACAGAAGTATTAGGCACCATAAGGCGCTTAATAATTCGACCCCATAGAGTTCGACCATTTATGATATTAGTCATTGCTGCTGTCAGCACATCACTCTCTTAAAGGGCCATGATACCCAAATGTTGAAACACTTGAAAGTGATGCAGTATAGCTGTAAAAAGCTGACTAGAAAATATCACCTGAACATCTCTATGTAAAAAAGAAAGATATTTTACCTCAAAAGTTTCTCAGTAGCCACATCCCATTGTAAAGGACTTCTAAGCAACAAATCAGTATGTCTGTCCCGGGACAGCGGAAGGAGCGAGCATTCGTGCACACTCATCTTATTTCCCTATTTAGTGTAAGGAAGTTTACAATGAAATCTCATGAGAGTTAAGTGAAATCTCATGAGATCACAGTAAAAGAGTTCATGACCTCAGCACTGCTGATGCTGATTGGCTGCTGTTCATTTCTTCATTTTTTTATTTTTTTTACCTGCAGATGGGCAGCAGCTGAGTATAACTTTTTACACAGAACTTACTCTGCTGAGCTGAGGAGATTGTGAGGTAAAATATCTTCCTTTTTTACATAGAGATGCTCAGGTGATATTTTCTGGTCAGCTTTTTACAGTTATACTGCATCAGTTTCAAGTGATTTAGCATGGGTTAAAGAGACCTAAAAGTAGATTAATACTACACTATTTAAAATGACTGATTCTTTAAACCCTAAATGCAGTGCCTTGCTCTTAATAAAATGCAGTCAGTTAAGATTTTTGGTGCTTTAATATGAAAAAGATTGAACGTATTTTCTTTAAGATTAAAGGGACGTTAAACTCTAATAAATATAAAAGAGTAATCTTTATACATGTTAAACATATTTTAATTTCCTTGCAAACAAAAAGTACATGTCTGTTTCCAGCTAGATATTAATGGGAACTTTTTCTTCCCTTTAATGCATTTCCAGTGATCCATTTTAGCTTGCAGAGTATATTAAGGGTCAGATTACAAGTGGAGCGCTATATATCGCTTGTGGGCAAGCAATATTAGTGCTCCACTTTGTAATACCAGGGCATGATAAGGTGCGCTGGTATTACAAATACAGCACAATGTGAACAGGAGCTCAGGGGTCGCATTGCGAGGAAGCTCACAAGAGTGCACTTCCATAGGTGCCTATGGAAGCCTTGTTCTCCTATGGGAGCCTCATTCTCCTATGGGAGCCTCATTTGCGCAGCGAAGGGGGTAAGTAGCACAGTGATGGGAAGAAGTTTTAAATATATATGTATATCAAGATATACATATATATTTATGTGCTAATATGTCTATATACACATATTAACATCTAAAAATATATTATAAAATCATATACATATATTTACATTGCGGTCTATGGGAACACACAGACCCTTTTTTTCAGTGACTTTTTTTTCTAACACCCCATTCCTATCCAACTTTAAAGCCCCAAAACTGCCTAGTGCCTAGTAAATAAAAAACTACAACGCATTTAGGGCAGTTTTAGAGAATTAACCATGGCAGAGATCTGATTTCTGGTTAATTTTCGGAGCACTAATTGCTACCGCAAGCAATAACCAGCAACTTGTAACGACTGGTTAATTATCGCGTTCCCGATAATTTAGCGCTCCACTTGTAATCTAGCCCTAAATTGTTTATTATAAACTGGGATCCTCCTAGCCAAAACATGTGCTCGAGATCCTGAGCTTGCTCATTGGAAAGTTAAAAAAAATAAGAAGGAACTAACAATAGAATTAAATTGGAAGTTTTTTTCTTTTATATAAAAAAATAAACTCTATATGCATTTTAGAAGTTGAATTTCTGACTCCATTACTCTTAGAGGTGGTAAGGATAAACACTGTGGGGGACTTGTAGAACTTGTAGAATGCCTGGGAAAAGCATAAAGCTATCCTACCAAATAAATAACTTAAACTTTTAGGAAATTTTAGGCAGATATGTTGGACCAATGATTCTTATCAGCCATCAAAAAGTCAAATCAAAATCTATATATCTTTAAATATTTCATTTGACATCAAACAGACTTAAAGTGACATGAAACACAATTTTTTCAGATAGACAGAGCATACAACTTTCCAGTTTACTTCTATTTTCAGTTTTGCTTTATTCTCTTGGTATCATTTGTTGGTGGAGCTGCAATGCACTATTGGGAGCTAGCTGAACACATCTGTTGAGTCAATGACAAGAGGCATATATGTGCAGCCACCAATGAGCAGCTATGATCCTGAGCCTACCTAGGTATGCTTTTCAATAAAGGATAACAAGAGGATGGGAAGGAACTAGCATTGGGGCAGCAGGTGCAGTTGCACCACGGCACAAGTGCTGTGGGGGGGGGGGGGTCTGTCTGGCTCTAAATGCAATATAAGCTTATCTGCATATCTGAACATACCAGACTGCTTTGAAGATGGTGACAACTACATATTAAAGAAGGTCAACAACAACCTTCTGGGCTGGTCCTACATTTCCACATAAAACATGTTGATCACTGAGCTGGACTAGTACATTGTATGCTTATATGAAGTGATTGATATGACCCACAGGCAGATAACAGTCAGTGCTCCCCCTCCTTGGAGTATTGTATTTGTGTATCTAGGCCAGGGCTTGACATCTTCCCAAACCACTAACATTTTACTTTTACATTATTTCTATACATATTGCCCTATATATGTTTGTAAACACAATATCCTAATAATGAGGAATATTGGAATGATCTAGGAAAGGGTATTGAACGATTTATTTACAAAAAAATATTTCATAAACTTTAAAAAATATTTGTATAAGCATGAAAAGCTTTAGTAATGATGGTGAACCTATGGCACAAACACACAAGGCACTCTCAACAAATTTGCTGGCACTCCATTTTTGGTTTGCCACCATAATGTTTCTTTTTTTCATTGGCTGCTATTTATTATTACTTTGATATGCATAATGAGGTGTTCTCTTCATACAAGGAGATCATGTGGCGATGTCACAAAGGGGTGGAGTCACAGCATCTGCAAGGGAGCCAGATGTGGGGAGGTAATTCAATCCTCTCTACATCAGCCCCCTTAGTAGCCACTGACAATCAAGACCCCTCATTTGATAGAGAATTTCAAATGCACCAACCCCTCCCCCCCAAATAAATAAATGTTACAAAACACATGTGTTTCAATAGTGTGACTATCTTTAGGGACACATAGTAAAATTCTAATATATTTATAGAACCCCAACCAAATGCAATGCACTGATCTTCTAGGGAGAAAATACATCCACAAAGTCCTCATTATCTTCTGTTTTACTGTTTGCTCAGTGTCCAATACTTAGAAAGAACAATAAAAAATGAAAAACAATTTTTGATTAAAATATACAAAGCTGGGGGGCCGAGCCGGCCACGGAGTGTAATGGCCGCAACTTGATAGAGCTCCGACGCCACAGGTCTCACAAAACGGTCCCATGCAGTGGCAAATCATGGTCTTCAGCTATTTAAAACCGGGTATAACACTCGGGAAGCTGTAGTGAAGACATCACAGCTCATATCCCCATTAGGTGCCAAATAACGAATACGTCGCACGAGATCAGGGCTCCACAGAGCTACACGCAGCAGGCACCATATTGGGGATAATATTGATGGCTAATCAAAATGAAAAGCAGCCAATGAAAAGACCAAATATCTAATAACTGATACCGGACAATGAGAGTGATTTAACACTAAAAACAGTGCAATGTGAGTACAAGAATTATTTACTTACACCACTGCACCAACTAAGAGAGGCCTTAATATATTCATAATAAAAACAGATCTCTGCATAAAATGTATACACAACTGCAGGAACATAAGAAAGCCTATTAAGTTAATACAGTACCCTGCTAAACTGTATTATGTAAAATAACAGAAAATAACACTGTAAGGACGGCAGAGAATACATATAAAATCCAAAAGCCTGACACGTGGCATTTAAGCCAGTAAAGGACTAAAACAATATTTTCATTGACAACTTCTATAAATAAAAGTAACGCCAGAAATAAACAGGATAAGCCAAATACAATGGCCTCTAGAAGAATATCTAAAGGGGAAAAGCCTGTTAAAACAGCAAATACGCAGGGAACTAAAATAGACACATATTTTAAGGCCTTGGAAGCCACTATTGAAGGGGCAGATAGTCCTAATAACAGCCCACTACCAGAAAAAAATGGAGATTATTTTTTACAGCAGCCCTGTCAGAAAAGCTGATCTCCATTTTTTACCCACTAAAACAGACTTTGCCTCATTCTTAACACAAGTGGAGCAAATAATCAAAGAAGGTATATCAGAAGTGAAAAGGGATGTGAATGCCTTGGGAGACAGGGTTGTTCATTTAGAAGAAATTATGGAGACAACAATCTCAGAGCAGGACTCAATAACACAAAAACCCCTGCAACAAATGACAATGATACTAGACCTACAACAACAGGTAGAAGACTTGGATAATAGGGGACGGCACCAAAATGTAAGAGTAAGAGAGGTCCCTGAAGAAGTACTTCCTAACCAAATCAAAGACTATCTGCAGTCACTTTTCGCTATGATACTGGAAAATCCAGATCTACCTAAAATAATTCTGGACAGGGTGCATCGTGCCCTCCGGCAAAAACCAGCGGACACAGCTTCCCCAAGGGACATCATTCTCAAGTGCCACAGCTTCCTTGATAAGGAAAAGATTATGACAGCTGCCCGCAAACATCACACCACACCACACACAAAGGACACGCTCTCCAGACAAAAAGAAAAGAAGCCAGATATTTAACACAACACATAAGAGATTTAGGTATACCCCATACATGGGTATTCCCATTTTGCCTAAAGACAAAACAATAAAATAATACTCTACAAAAATCCTGAAGATATATCATATTTCTGCGAGCAGCTGGGACTACCCCAGCCTTAATTACCTTCACTTTCATAAACCAGAGAAACTTCTAATGAAAGATACAAAGGAGAGAAATCCAGACCACAAAGACAACCATGGCTATCAAATTCCAGAGGACAACGACCAATACAAAAACCAACAGGCTGAATAACATCAATTAAATCACCTAAGGAAATGAGACTTTACAAGTAGACGTTAATACTTGAATTAAAAGGCAACATGGCCTTTATTCACCCTCACCATGCTAAGATTAATATAAATTACCAATATATTTCAACAGTTGGTATACATTTGATATAATGGTAATCGGTTAAATAGTATAAAGTTGGAAAACTTGACTTTCTATAGAAGTTAGTAGTATTCACCCCTTAATACTGTTTATAGCATACGAAGCAATGGCTCCCAATTGTTTCAATTGTGATCATAGAGTTGGTTCTGGCAATTCCCAGAATGATGGGACCAGAATTGATAATGTTTGAAATCCCACAATGCAAAACTAACCTTTGTTTTTATTTTTTATTTTGGTTTATTTGTTTCATTGCAATTGTTTGTGATTGCTGCCGGGGTGTCCAAATATGCTCTTATATATTATTTTACCTTCCCAATCTACTTAAAAAGAACAGGTATCTTAGATGTGCTGCAGAAAGTCTGGTAAGCCCTTTTTATAGAGTAAAAAACATATACAAACTGAAATACAAACACTCAACTACATTTAGTAATTCACCAATTAGACCATGGCTACGAAAACTATAAAAATGTTATCCAAAAATGTAAAGGGATTATACGCACCTAGCAAACGATCCATAGCTCTAAATTGGTTTAAAAACATGACATAATATATATACAGGAAACTCACTTTCAGCAAGAAACACAACCTAGATTCTCTTCGAGCGAATACCCCACCACTTTCTTTAGTTCCTCAAAAAGTAAACATAATGGAGTGGGGATTCTCCTATGAAGGGGACTAGCATTTCAGTTAAATAATACACTATCTGACCTAGATGGCAGATATTTAATAATAACAGGTCTCTTATACAACCAACCGATTACTTTTGGTAAATATATATGCCCCCAATACCAAGCAACAAGCTTTTTTCAAAAAAATATCCAATCTAATTATAGAGCACAGGAAGGGCACCCTTCTGATAGGAGGGGATTATAATATAGTTATAGACCCTACTCGAGACAGTTCCTCCACACGTACACCAAAACTTAAAAGATTTTCAAATTCAGTCCTGGGAATTTTGCAGAAACTATGTGTAAAAGATGTATGGAGAACTCAACACCCCTCCCAAAAAAATGACACCTTTTATTCAAATCGGTGGAAACATTACACTAGGATAGATTATTTCTTTTTGGATCAAAAAACTCTCACTTATATGGTCGAACACACCTATATCCACATACATATGGAGAATGGATGATACCCTTTTACTGCAACCACAGATAGCTGATAAACTCTTTAGGACACTAGAAGAATATTTCCAACTAAACCCAGCATCACAAACATCACCACTCATAGTCTGGGAAGCCCACAAGGCTGTCTTTAGTGGGGAATGCATAAAACAAAAGCTTTATATAAAAAAGAATTACAATCTTTGACCCACACTATTTACTCAATGGAAATAATAATAAAAAAACAACCGTACAAATGCACATATATTCTCAAAACTACAAACAGCAAGGCCTGACCTACAAACCCTTTTAGTGCAAGAAGCACAGAGAAAAGTGCTCATTCTCAAACAAATGTACTTCTATGAGGGCAACAAGGCAGGATCTCTATTAGCTAGAGCCCTTAGAAGGGGGACATACACATCATACATTCATAAAATTCAGAAACCTAATAATACAATAACCCAAGACAGTACTGAAATTGCTAAAGTGTTTAGAGAGTTTTATAGTCAATTTATAATATTCCGGTCCCACATATGTCAGATAGAGAATCTCACACAAGATCATACATAGCAAAATCGAATTTACCAAAAATCACTTCTGAAATAAGAGATAAGCTAGAACAGCCGATAACGTCTCAGGAAATACTTGCAGCAATAGAAAACCTGCTTTCAGGCAAAAGCCCTGGACTAGACGGTCTTTTAAATATATACTACAAAACTTTTAAAAATATTCTCTGTCCCCATTTGAAAGAGATATTCCAAGATGTAGATGAGGAATATCCTTTTTCCCCAGCTCTTTTAGAGGCCCACATATCTATAATTCCTAAACCAGGCAAATCATTAGAAGATCCTGGTAATTATCATCCAATTTCATTATTAAATTTGGATATAAAAATATTTTGGAAAATAATAGCAAAACATATAAATCTAGATCTTAGTGAAATTGTTCACATGGATCAGGCGGGTTTTGTCCCACGAAAAGAAGCTCGCGACTACACTATAAGAGCTCACACCCTAATGTCATATGCTAAAAAAATAGATTTAAAATCGATACTTGTTGCGACAGATGACGAAAATGCGTTTGCTAATTGTTTATTCCTACGTCAAACACTAGAAGCATTTAATTTTGGCCCTCTTATGATCAAAAGAATATTTAATTTATACTCAACCCCTTCGGCCAAAATCAAGATTAACGGCATCTTATAACATACATTCCATATAGGTAATGGCACACGCCAGGGCTGTCCACTTTCCCCTACACTTTGTCCTCACTATGGAAGTTTTAGCAGCACATGTAAGACAAAATCAAAACATTAAAGAGATTACAATAGGACCAAATGATTGCAAGATAGCAAGGTTCCTGATGCCAATAGGATTTTTTCTACCTTAATTCCGATTGGTTGATAGAATTCTATCAGCCAATCGGAATCTAAGGGACGCCATCTTGGATGACGTCACTTAAAGGAACCTTCATTCGTCGGGTAGTCGTCGGCCGAAGAGGATGCTCCGCGTCGGATGTCTTAAAAATGGACCCGCTCCGCGACGGATGGATGAAGATAGAAGATGCCGTCTGGATGAAGACTTCTGCCCATCTGGAGGACCACTTCTGCCCGGCTTGGATGAAGACTTCTGCCTGTCTGGAGGACCACTTCTGCCCGGCTTGGATGAAAACGTCTCCCGGTAAGTCGATCTTCAGGGGGTTAGTGTTAGGTTTTTTTTAAGGGTGTATTGGGTGGGTTTTATTTTTAGGTTAGGGCTTTGGGCCGCAAAAGAGCTAACTGCTCTTTTAAGGGCAATGCCCATCCAAATACCCTTTTCAGGGCAATGGGGAGCTTAGGTGTTTTTAGTTAGGATTTTTTTGGGGGGTTGTTTGTGTGGGTTTTACTGTTGTGGGGGTTGTTTGTATTTTTTTTTACAGGTAAAAGAGCTGATTACTTTGGGGCAATGCCCAGCAAAAGGCCCTTTTAGTTTAGGCTAGGGGTTTTTTTATTTTGGGGGGGGCTTTTTTATTTTGATAGGGCTATTAGATTAGGTGTAATTAGTTTAAATTTCTGTAATTTGTTTATTATTTTCTGTAATTCAGTGGGTTTTTTGTACTTTAGATAATTGTATATAATTTAGTTAATTGTATGTAATTTATTTAATTGTATTTAATTGTAGTGTAGTGTTAGGTGTTATTGTAAATTAGGTTAGGTTTTATTTTACATGTACTTTTGTATTTATTTTAGCTAGGTATTTAGTAAATAGTTAATAACTATTTAATAACTATTCTACCTAGTTAAAATAAATACAAACTTGCCTGTAAAATAAAAAAAACCCCTAAGCTAGCTACAATGTAACTATTAGTTATATTGTAGCTAGCTTAGGGTTTATTTTACAGGTAAGTATTTAGTTTTAAATAGGAATAATGTAGTTAATGATAGTAATTTTATTTATATTTATTTAAACTAGATTTAAGTTAGGGGGTGTTAGGGTTAGACTTAGGTTTAGGGGGTTAATAAATTTAATATAGTGGCGGTGTCGGGGGCAGCAGATTAGGGGTTAATAACATAATGTTGGTGGCGGCGGTGTTGGGGTGGCAGCTTAGGGGTTAATAAATATAATGTAGGTGGCGGCGGTGTTGGGGGCGGCAGATTAGGGGTTAATAAGTATAATGTAGGTGGCGGCGGTGTAGGGGACGGCAGATTAGGGGTGTTTAGATTCGGGGAACATGTTAGGGTGTTAGGTGTAAACGTAACTATTATTCTCCCATAGGAATCAATTGGATATCGGGCAGCAGCGAACATATGCTTTCGCTGCTTTCAGACTCCCATTGATTCCTATGGCATCCGCCGCATCCAGGGCGGCGGATTGAAAACAAGGTACGCTGGACCGGAATAGTGCCGAGCGTACCTGGTAGAAATTTGTTAACTTACAAAAGTAGTCATATAGTGCCGAATTTGCATTCGGAACATCTGTAATGGCGTAAGCATCGATCTGTGTCGGACTGAGACCTGCGGATCGTATGTTACGTCACAAATTTCTACTTTTGCCGGTCTGTAGGGTTTGATAAATAAGAGGAATCAGGCTCGCCACAGTTACGCTGCGGAATTCCAGCGTATTTGCGGTTGACAGCTTGATAAATAAAGCCCATTGTGTGACAGAGAGAGAGAGAGAGAGAGATAATGGTGAAAATAAAGTGGTCCATGTGATTGATATTTTCATGTATGTTTCAAATTCAGAACTTGACCCTTCTGTGCTTTCTACTTTTTGTTTCTGTGGTGGTTGTGCCTGTATAGGTTTTGTCTATTGACTATGAGTAATATAAAAGATCAGCAATATTTTTTATCTGGATCTGAGGACAATTCTTAAATCTGAAGACCTGTTTAACCCAGTTACTACTAGAAAGATCTTATGAGGACCTGCTCTATATTAAAGGGACATGAAACCCAAAACATTTCTTTCATGATTTAGGTTAGAACATACAATTTTAAATATTTTCCAGTTTACTTCTATTATCAAATTTGTTTCAGTCTCTTGGTATCATTTGTTGAAGGAACAGCAATACACAACTGGTTTCTAACAGAACACATGGGTGAGCCAATGACAACATATATATATAACCCCTGAAATGGCAAATAGCAATGCTCTGTATAATCCTACTAACAGAACACAGTGAGTATAAATGCAGTCCTTTAAAGTGCAAAAGCCCCTCTCAAGCAGCCGTCACAGAAATCTCACACCTCAGATCAAGTTGAGTAGGTAATGGAGGATGTATCACCCTCATGCAATGGTATAGCGGGATAAGCGACAACACTCAGGCAGCTAGTAGCTGCAAAACTCACCGCTCTTGCTTGAAGCTGTGAACCGCATCAACAACATTCAGGCAGCTTGTAGCTACATAACTCACCTCTCTTGCTTGAAGCTGAGAACCGCAATGACATATGCGTAAAGGGAGTTCATAGCAGGTGCTCCGTTTTCCACGGCGTCCAGATACAGCCCTGATGCCGAAATTCGACCGGTTCCGGTCACGTGATACGCATCGAGCGTAGCAGCCAATGGGATCCGTTTGCCTACCAGGAGGCTCCAGAGGATAACGTAGGAGGGGATACACTGTGTCAGAGTGAAGGGGGAGTTGAACAGAGGCAAGCTCCTACTGCAGCCAGGATAGTGCTGGAAATGTAAGGCAAAAAACAAAAATAGAATATATCCAGGCTGCAAACGTGAAGTTAAAAACCAAAAAGTCTTTATTCAATTCCACATAGGATAAAAACGATCAAAAAAGCAACAAAGGAATCCAGCATATCAGTGTGGCCAAATAGCTCAGCTAACATGTTTCGGTAAAAACCGTAATCATAGCTAATTGGAGACTGGTGTGTTGGCAATTTAAAAGCCTAAAACAACACTTATTGGACAATACTAAAACCAATAATATAGTCACACGGATTATGCTAATAGCAATAAGTGAATAACAAAACACCCTGTTATGCAAAATACATTACTTACAAGCTACACTAAGGGAGCAAATAAATGTAAGAAAGATGCTACTACATTGCATACATTGCATACATGTCAAATATAATACATGTCTTATATGAAATATTAGTGCATGAGAAAGATGGGAAGATTAAAATGAACAGCTGCATAGACTGTGTATAAATGGTAATTACATATACTACTCCAGATATATAATATACATTGGCAATATATACCAAAATTTGAATAGTAACAATGATAACAATAGGAAAGGGCTTATAAAAACCCAAGGGGACATTTTATCAATAAATATGAAGGAACAGAACCCCCCACACTATATAAATATATATGTGTGTGTGTGTGTGTGCGCCAAAACATAAAGGTAACAGTGACCCATATATGTAAAGAGAAGTGGCTGGGGGATATGTGGATATCCAAACAGAGGAACCTAATAATAGGGTGTAAAAGGTATATACCTATATATAAATGGAGTATGACAGTACCATGTAAGATATAGAAATTTGGGGAATTACAATGCAAAATAGCATTGAAAATCTATAAGCAATGAATGGGGACACACAGATCTGTATATATGAATCTGTATATATAAGGGAAGCAGAGCTATTGAGATGCTCGGCAAGCGTGACATACAGTACCAATAATAACAAAATAAGATGAGATGAAATAATATAATTAAAGAAAATAATTAAAGAAAATAATTAATTAAAGAAAAGTAGTAGAGTAAAGCAGGGGGCACCAAGGTAGAATAAATAGTATTAATATTAATAATATCCATGTAATTACTGAAAACTAAAGGAAATACAAACTCAAATTATTTCCAATAGTTGATCAAAATATATTCAGAATTGAGTCCCCCTGGTACTCTAGTACGTAACTTAAAAATCCAAAACATCTCACGCTTGCCAAGCAACTGATCCCTGTCTCCTCCTCTAGGTGGCACCTTGACATGTTCAATAGCTTGCCATCTAAGCGTGGCATTACTCTTGTTAAAATTTCCGAAAATGTTTTACCAGACGCGTACTGGCTTCACCCAATTTTAGTGTTGAGAGATGGTTCCTAATCCTAGTGTTCACCTCAGTGGTGGTAAGCCCCACATATTGTAGATGACATTCTATACAACAGAGAAGATAGATGACATAGGAGGATGTAACATTGAGGCAGGAAAAGATCTTAAAAGTCTCCTCAGTGACCTCTGATCTTTTGGTATATATTGCCAATGTATATTATATATCTGGAGTATTATATGTAATTACCATTTATACACAGTCTATGCAGCTGTTCATTTTAATCTTCCCATCTTTCTCATGCACTAATATTTCATGTAAGTTTGACATGTATGCAATGTAGTAGCATCTTTCTTACATTTATTTGCTCCCTTAGTGTAGCTTGTAAGTAATGTATTTTGCATAACAGGGTGTTATGTTATTCACTTATTGCTATTAGCATAATCTGTGTGACCATATTATTGGTTTTAGTATTGTCCAATAAGTGTTGTTTTAGGCTTTTAAATTGCCAGCACACCAGTCTCCAATTAGCTATGATTACGGTTTTTACCGAAACATGTTAGCTGAGCTATTTGGCCACACTGATATGCTGGATTCCTTTGTTGCTTTTTTCGTCGTTTTTATCCTATGTGGAATTGAATAAAGACTTTTTGGTTTTTAACTTCACGTTTGCAGCCTGGATATATTCTATTTTTGTTTTTTGATATATATATATATATATATATATATATATATATATATATATATATATATATATATATATATATATATATATATATATATATATATATATATATATATACACACACACACACACACAATAATATATACAGCCACTTATCTTTTTATCTTTTTTTATCTATGTGTTAACCCAGCAGTCGAGGGGTGTAAAACTGTTCTCTACTGCAATAGTGATAAACTCATTTCTATGTCTATATCACTGGAAATCAGTGGGTGTAAAACAGTTCAATTTTCCATAGTGGTTAATGGGACAGTTTAGTCAAAATTAAACTTTCATAATTCAGGTTGGACATGCAATTTTAAACAACTTTCCAATTTATTTTTATCATCAAATTTGCTTTGTGTATTATTTGTTGAAGCTAAACCTAGGGAGGCTCATATGCTAATGTGTAAGCCGTTGAACTGCCTCCTATCACAGAGCATTTTGACAGTTTTTCACAGTTAGACACTGCTAGTTCTCGTGTGTCATATAAATAACATTGTGCTCACTCCCGTGGAGTTATTTATGAGTCATTACTGATTGACTAAAATGCAAGTCTGTCAAAAGATCTGAGATAAGGGGCAGTCTGCAGAGGCTTAGATACAGGTAATGACAGAGGTAAAAAGTATATTATTTTGTCTGAGCATATTTCACATTTTTGCCCCCCCCCCTGGAGATATTCCTGCGGACGCTTATGCCTGTACCCCTATCAAAAAATATCTGAGACAATTACAACAATCATTAAGCACATACATATGGGATAACAAAAAACCCAGGATAAGCAGTAATACATTACACAGACAACCAGATAAAGGGGGATTGGGGTTTCAAATTTAACACTATATTATAAAGCAATTCTACTACAGATAATATTAGATTGGCACCACTCTCATGATTCAAAAGCATGGGTATCAATTGACTCTCACATAATGCAGACCCTCTCAGTGGGAGCATTGTGTTGGGTAACAAAACATAGAAGGCCAATAACTTGTCAAATGCTTAACGCCCACAAATATATATTTTTTAGAATGGGACCATATTTGTACAAATATAAAGGGGCTCTCTATGCTGAACTCCCCTTTATTACCTATTCCCCGTAATGCAGAATTGACAAGTGGTCTGAAAGATGGGTTTCACAACACTACAGCATGGGGCTGTACCATTCCCCTAGTCAGACTTCTAGATAATGGTAAGTTAAAGACTATAGAAAGGCTAAAAGAAACAACAGGTCAATCCTACACATCATGGTTGAAATATGCACAACTTCAACATCTATTGAGTTCTTCTACACACAGACAGGATTTAACACGAACATTGACCAACTTTGAATCACTATGCATCAGAGAAACACCAATCCCAAAAACTCTTTCTTTATCTAGTAAGATTTTAAAAGACAGCTTTTACCATGCTATGCCTGCATATACACAGAAATGGCACTTAGACCTTAAAGTTGTTATTCCAGACAATGATTGGAGAATAATTTTAAACTTTCGAAAAATTAATCAGTTTCACTGCAACTACTGGAATTAAACCAAAAAATTAATAAATCGTTGTTATCTGACCCCAACTAGAATAGCCAAAATCTATACAACTGCATCTAACAAATGCTGGAGAGGATGTGGAGTTCGTGGCACATATTTTCATATGTGGTGGGACTGCCCGATAATAAACCCACTATGGGAAGTAGTAGAAACACAATTTTAAAAATTATTTTCCGAATCATTTATATTAACCCCTAGAAAAGCCTTATTAAATGATATAACTGCATTACAATGTAGAATATGATCACGACTACTCCAGATAGTTATTAATAGTGCCAAATCGCTCATAGCAAAAAAAGGGAAAACTAATAACGCCCAATAAAGAAACTTGGTTGAAAAGAACCAATGAATTACTTATGATGGAGAAATATGGCTATAGGAGGTGCAACCAAACTGACTTTTTCTTAGATGTAAAGTTCTATTGGGAACAGATACAATCTGACAAATAATTCCTTTGATACCTTTCAAGACAAACTAGAGCAATATCTCTTTAACCCCCCCCCCCCATTATAGAGGATGGACACCCTAAGCAGCATCACGGTTGATGTTATTTGTTATTAATGTTATTGTTATTGAAACACAAGGATAGACTCATTTGAAATGGACTCTGTTGAGACAAGCAAGAACATTTTGCAAACAACCAATTATTTACTCTATGGTAAAATCCTCACGACACCATTAGATTAATATGTAACACTTCCAATTTTACTGTCACATATTTGAGGTGTTTTT